>NW_026115106.1:1522593-1592176 GCF_025201925.1 Gopherus flavomarginatus
GCCCCCAGAGTCCCTGGCAGGGACCGCCAGATACCCCATCAGCCCCACCGGCCAGCAGAACCCCCACCACACTGCCTGCCTAGGAACTCCTCCCCACCCTCCAGAACGATCTACCCTGACATTTGCCTGGGACCCCTCCTCTGCCCAGTGTGACCCCCTGATGCTTTACAGTGCGACCCATCACTCTGCTTCCCTGGCATGCCCTCACCTAGTGCCAGGGATCCCCTCCCCAGCTCTGTGCACTGGGCATGGCAACAAAACCAGGAACCAGCGGGGGAAGCACAGACAGAGCCCCTGGCACAGAACCAGGCTCCCTCTAACCCTCTGTCCCGCCTCCCCAAGAGACACCCACCCCCACTGTTCTGCAGCCACAGGCCCCCAGCGATACCCACCTCCAGGACCCATAGCCTCAGGGATGGGCACATCAGAACCACACCACCCGAAAACCCCAAACCTCCACAACCCACCAACCTGACTAGGGTACCCCCTGCCCAGCCACCCAGAGGCCTCCCCCTACCACAATGCCCCTTCAGCTGCAATCTCCCCACACAGACACCTTCCCTGCCCCTGCAAGTGTTACCTCACAGAGTGTGAGAAGTGGCTAGAAAGTTAACACCACCTCCTGCTGGCCAGTCACACAGGCAGAGGGAGCCTGGGGAGTGCTTCTTTAACAGGAGAATGGAAGGCCTGGAGGGCAAGAAAGATCCACGGGCTGTCACTAGCAAATAATGGCCACCATGGATCCACCCCAGAGGCGGCTGCATCTTAGCACATTGGGAAACAACCCATCATATTCAATTAGAAATAAAACAACTAGAGAGAAGTGGGGCAAATGTTTTGGGTATTTTATATCAATCTTTGAGACACGCAGAGAGAACCCTGTCACAAACGACATTTGATAACATGAGAGAAAACCACCAAGATCGGAGGGGATTTGATGTTGCTATTAAATAACTAGTGGAAAAGGGGGACTGTTGGACTGGATTTTATATGACTGTCCAATACATAACAGAATGTGATGGTCCCCCCCCGGGCCACGGGGCAACCATTCACGTGAGCAGCTCAGAGCCCTTTGAGGAGCTGATTTAAGGGCGGGGGGGGAGCTGGAAGGCTCCCTGGACAATGGAAGGGGGCCGCAGGGAATTGGGAATGGGGTCTGGGCAGTCTCCATGGGGGATGTGCTCCTCCCTTCCCTTCCCTGCCCTGGCAGAGAACGGGAACCTCATCCCATCCCACTCCAGTGGGAGCCATGTTCTGGGGAATGACCCAGGGCAACAATTTCCCACCCAAACAAGGACAAATCGCTGCAGATAAAATGGGTGGGAAAATCCACCCCCCATCGGAGAGATTTTAAATTGACATTTGAGAAGTATGGAGAGAAAAGGAAAATCAGAGGCAATTAGAGAGCTGATCATTGGGGGGGGAGGAGAATCTCCCTGGATTTTATAGCCACGTGTGATAATGAGAGAGAAAAGGGGAAATCTTGAGAGAATGTGTGTGTGGGAGGAAGTGGCAAAACAGGGACAGGATCCAGTTAACTCACCTCCCTCCCCCCCCGGGAATGTCCTGGCTGCACAGAGACAGATCTACACCCCCACCCCAGTGACCTCCCCCCCCTGCAACTCCGGCTCTCCTCCCCCTCCACTGGGGCACAGGCGCCTCAAGCTCTCTTCCAGCTCCCCCCCCCTGAGTGCCTTTCCTGCCCCCCAGCGCCTTTCCTTTCCCCCCACGCTCCGGCTCCCAATGTCCCCCGCCCTTCCTTTCCCCCGCCCGGCAGCTCCGGCTTCTCCCCTCCCCGCCCACCGCCAGCCCCACCCCGGGGAAAACCCCACGGGCCCCAGGGTCCGTCCCCACCTGTTATCCCCAGCGGGGCCGGGGGCAGATCCCTGGCTCCACTGAATACAGCGCCCCCCTTCGGCTCGGTCAAGCTCCAGCGCCTGCTTCCCCGCAGGGGCGCACCGGGCATGTGCAGCTGTTCAGCCCGGCTCCGCCAGCACCCTGGGGCCCGAGCCCCGTCCCACATGGCTCCCCGCCCCCCGCTTCTGTGCCAATCCCCCCGCCCCCAGAGCTGCGCGCACCCCTGAGCTGAGGCCACAGCCCCGCCCCGTCCAGGAGCTGATCCCGCCCATGTGCTGTGCCAGAGCCCCCGCCCCCAGGAGCTGCCCCGCCCCCCGGGCTGTGCCAAGCCCCACCCCCCAGGAGCTGCCCTGCTGGCTGTGCCAGAGCCCCGCCCCCAGGAGCTGCTCCGCCCCTGCTCTGTGCTGGAGCCCCGCCCCCAGGAGCTGCCCCGCCCCAGCTCTGTGCTGGAGCCCCGCCCCGAGGAGCTGCCCAGCCCCCGAGCTGAGCCAGAGCCCCCGCCCCCAGGAGCTCCCCGCACCTGGGATGTGTCAGAGCCCCGCCCCCTGGAATTTCCCCATGTTGGGTCTCTGAGCTTTGTTCTCCTGCCGCCTTCTTCCCAGCACCCCCCTGCTCCCTTCCTGTGTCTGCAAACACCCCCCCCTCCCCCGGGGCCGGCTGCAGTGCTCGCTGAGGCTGACTCCAGTGGCTGAAGTTGCCTTCATCTCTGCTTCACCTGGAGGGGGAGAGACAAAGAGAGGAGATGGTCCCAGGGTGTGAAACCAGAATCAGGGGGCAAGGAAAGAAGGACTGTTTGGAAAGGTAGGTTTTTTTGTGGGGCGGGATGAGCCAGAGGGATTCAGAAGAAGTTGGGCAGCAGAGGCTCAGGGAAATTGAGGGGAATCTCCTGGGTGTCTCAGTGTTGCCCAGGGTTTGTACAGCACCTTGCATAATATGGGGTCTGATCTTAGTCATGGTCTGTGCAGCACCTGGGAGCCCTGATGTCTGTTTTCTGATCACAGGCTCTGGGAATGGAGAGAGGGAAACCTCAGCACCTGAAGGTTAATGGCAAGCCCTGTGTGCAACCCCTGGCTAGGGTGATCCGACAGCAAATGTGAAAATTGGGATGGGGGTGGGGTTAATAGGCACCTATATAAGAAAAAGACCCAAAAAATCGGGACATCTAGTCATGCTAGTCCCTGCTGTTCTCATAAGGGGTCGGCTTAGAGGGGGTTTAGCTACACTTGCAGCTGTCCAGCGCTGGGAGTTAAAGCTGTCTTCCTACAGCTGTTTAGGGAAAGCGCTGCAGTGTGGACACACTGACAGCTACCAGCACTCTGTCATGGCCACATTTGCAGTGCTGTTGGGAGTGGTGGCATTATGGGCAGCTATCCCAGCATTCAAGTGGGCTGCAATGTGCTTTTCAAAAGAGGAGGGTGGGGTGGAGTGTGACACGGGAGCGTGGGGGAGACAGAGCGAGTGGATTTTTGGAGCTGACACTGTGTCAGCTCCCTGCCTGGCAAGTTCAAGCCTCCTCCCCCACCCCTCTTCTCATTCACTAAATGCAAATAGCCGCCTTTGTTCTTTTCCTCACAGACCAGATAAGCCGCTGATCCAAAACAGACCCCCCCTCCCCCGTGCCCACCCGGCTGCTTCTCTCCTCAAGCAAACACCAGCTGTGGGTGTTCCAAAGGGATCCCCCTGCCTCTGCTCATTCACTGCAAACAGTAACTGTGTTTGGTTTTTAGATAAGCAGCTCCGGGAGCCTTGAGCTCACAGCAAAGCAAACAGAGGCATCACACCAAAACAAAGAGCGTTATCTCTACTTAAAAGCATTGTGGGAAGGTTCCGGAGGTCAGTGACAGCGTAGTAAGATTAATCACTGTTTACACTGGCACCGCAGCGCTGCATCACCACCTCTGTTCTCTTTATTCCTCTCGTCGAGGTGGAGCACATGCAGCACTGTAGCCAGGGAGATACAGCGCTGTATGTGCCTTGCCAGTGTGGACGGGGAGTAAGTTACAGCGCTGTAAAGCCACCACCTGCACTGTAACTCTCCAGTGTAGCCAAGGCCTGAGTTTTAGTAATAATAGCAGCCAAGAATCCGGTGGCACCTTATAGACTAACAGACGTATTGGAGCATGAGCTGTCGTGGGTGAATACCCACATCGTCAGATGCAACAATAGACCCATATGGGCTAGTGGTCAGGATTCCTGGTTTTCACCCAGGTGGCCTGGGTTCAACTTCTGGTGTGGGAAGAGTGCAGAGCTTTTGCCCAGAGTGGAGGCAGGAAATGAAAGGAAAAGGAAGGGATCCTGCCAGCAGTGGAGTTAGACAGTGTAGGGAGGGGACCCCAGAAGTGGGGGTGGGGCAGTGGTTTGGGGGGAGATGAGGGAAGGATCCCAGCAGTGCGGGAAGTTGACAACCTGGAGAGCACAGGCCTGGAATGGGGACCTGGAAGAGTGAATGTGTCCCTCTAAACCCATCAACTGCAGACTAGGCAGGCTTGGAAGAATTGTGTATTTGTTGGTAAATGTCAATTTCTGTGTAAACACACAACCCAATGGCAAAATATTTCCATCAATAATCATCAAAATTGACAGATGGGCAAAGTAAGAAACATGCTGCTTGAGAACTTATCATGTTGTAGGAGCAGCAGTGATCTGTATGCTCTGTATAACCTGTATGCTCAAAAGGTCTGTTAAACTCCCCCAGCTTGTGTCCTTTCCCGCTTTGAATGCCTGTGAAGTGGCTTTCCCACTCTCCTTTGTACCTCCAGTGAATGCCCTTCACCTGGCCCATCTGGCCAGTGGTTCGCTGTGTACATTCTATTGCACCTCAGGGAGACTGATCTTCATCGCACCGTCCATCGCTGCGCTGTGGGACACTTACCTTAAAGGATCCTGACATCTCCACTGCCAGGCCTGTCCTGGGAGCGTGAGTATGAGTGTGACACCCTCCCCCATCCCTTCTTTTGAGCTTAGCTATCAAGCTAATAAATGTGCTGCTTCCTGCCAAACTCTGGGGGGGATGGGCATTATTAGTCCTCTCTAAGCTTACTAACTGACCCAATTTTGGGTAACACAAGCAACATTGTTTGATCTGTTATTGTACGAAAGGGGAAGATGGTTGTCTATAAAGGAGGGTGAAGACTAAATGCCTCTGATGAGAATGGGATTTGAACCCATGCAGGCAGAGCATAATGGGGTAGCAGTCCATCACCTTAACCACTCGGTCACCTCATCTGAGTTGTGAAAAAACAGACAGGAGGAGAAATCTAAGGCCGGCAGAGATAGGGACACTAAGGAGTTTTTAAATACTAGGCGAAAGCAGGGTCTGAATGAGCTCCCCTCTCTCACCTAGTGAGGAGCTGGGGAAAGACTTCAGGAACAGACCGTGTTTGCATAGACACACCTACTCTGCCTAGCTATGCAGCATGATGGGGCCGCTTCCCCAAAATGACCAGTTTGGGATGGTCTTGGGTTACAAATCACTTTAGGATTGAGTGGAATGAAATGTTATTCTCCTTCCTGTATGAGTGAAGGGCAGCAGAACATACCTAGTCCGTCCTGATGGAGGGGTAGGTGAGTGAGGAATAGCTTTTATTGGACTGCAGAGAAGTGATTGAGGACGTCACCCTAAACCAGTGGTCCCCAAACATTTCACATTGTGCCCTCTTAGCCATGGCTGTGGCCCCTCTGAAGCCATGGTCAAGAACCGGGGCTGGGAGGAGTGGGGCTGTTGCTTGCTGGGGTGAGGGGTGCGGACAGGAGTAAAATGGTCGACGCCGGGCTGGGAGCCAGAGTCTCAGGCTGAGGGTGGGGTTGGGGAAGAGCTGTGGCAGAGTGGTGCTCCCTCCCTGCCCTCTATGTGGGCTGGCTCAGGTCCTGAGGTGCCCCCATGAATGTTCCTCTGTGTCCCCCTAGGAGTCGCACCCCACATTATGGGGACCACTGAACCCTACTCGCTAAGCCGGGGCTAGTGATACCAAACCCCCGGGAAAGGGAGAACAAGTGTGGGGGCCCCAGCACCAGAACCATGCCCCTACCTTCTGTCTGTGGCTCTACCCCCTTCCACCCATGGCCCCATCCACTGTCACTTCTGTTCCACCCCTTCCCCCACCAGCCCCACCCTATCACTCCTTTACCCCTGCCCCGCTGTGGCCCTGAGACCAGAGAAGCTCTGTGCCCCTGCTGCAGCCCCCGGGCTGTAGCAGGGAGTGGGAGCTCCTCCAGCCCTGGGGCTGACATAGGGGAGACTTTTCCAGGGGGACCTAACTTGGCCAGGGCCCCTGATCATGGGCCCCACTGTCCCCTTGGCAGTGCAAGGTTTGGGGAGGCTGAGCCCCCTTGTCATAAACAGATAGCTAAGGGTTAATGTTCTTTTACCTATAAAGGGGTAACACCAGTAACCTAAAACACCTGACCAGAGGACCAATCAGGAAACAAGACTTTTTCAAATCTGGGTGGAGGGAAGTTTGTGTGTGAGTTCTTTGTTCTTTGTCTTGTGTCTGTGGCGTCTCGGCTATGAGAGTGATTTTTCTATCTCCTGCCTTTCTAATCTTCTGTTTCCAAGTTGTAAGTACAAAGATAATAAGACAATAAGTTTATATTGGTTTTTTTTGTATTTACATGTGTGTAGTTGCTGGAATGTTTAAATTGTATTCTTTTTGGATAAGGCTGTTTATTCATTTTTTTCTTTTAAGCAAATAACCCTGTATTTGTCACCTTAATACAGAGAGACCATTTTTATGTCCTTTTCTTTCTTTTTATATAAAGCTTTCTTTTTAAGACCTGTTGGATTTTTTCTTTAGTGGGAACTCCAGGGAATTGAGTCTGCAGCTCACCAGGGAATTGGTGGGAGGAAGAAGTCAGGGGGAAAATCTCATTGTGTTAGATTTACTAGCCTGACTTTGCATACCCTCTGGGTAAGGGGGAAGAGAGATTAGCTATCTTGGTACTTCTATTTCCAGGACTGGAAACAGGGACGGGGGAGTCCCTCTGTTTAGATTCACGGAGCTTGCTTCTGTATATCTCTCCAGGAACCCAGGGAGGGAACACCTGGAGGGGAGGAGGGGGAAGGGAAATGGTTTATTCCCCTTTGTTGTGAGACTCAAGGCATCTGAGTCTGGGGGTCCCCCGGGGAAGGTTTTGGGGAGACCACAGCAAGTCAGGCTCTGTAAAAATCCCTGGCTGGTGGCAGCTTTACCAGGTCCAAGCTGGTAACTAAGCTTGGAGGTTTTCATGCTAACACCCATATTTTGGACGCTAAGGTCCAAATCTGGGAAAAAATGTTATGACACCCCTCCCCCCTGAGCCTCCATTACGAGCCGCCCAGGCTACCACTGCTCAGTGTGTGGCCAGTCTCTGTGTTTTCTGCTGCTCGTTCTGGGGAGCCTGGCCGGCCTTAGGGGTGGTGTCCCCCGATAGCCGCCCAGGGCTCCAGGGGTCAAAGGGCACCGTGTGGCAGTGCAAAGGTGCTCACTGCTCTCCCCTGCCCCAATGCTCCTCCATGGGTCCATAGAGGTTTGAGGGGAGTAAGGAGCAACCCTATGTGCTCCATGCATCCTGGTCACTTTTCCCACTTGGGCTGTGCTGTGAGGGGAGCATCAGAAGCTGCTGCTCTCTGCCCTCCCGCTTTGCAGCCCTGCTGTGGAAAGTGACCTAAATGCAGGGAGCTCGGATGATCTCACTTCTTGCCCCCACATCCCACAGCCCCTAGGGGTGCCCAGATGAGCAGCGTTCCAGGGAGGAGTGGGGGGCAGCAATGCCAGCTGCTCCATGCACACAGGTCAGTCTCCCCATGTGGGTGCAGGAGGGGGTGCAAGGGTTTCTGTGATGCCTATTCTATCAATATCGTCACTCAATACCAGGCACTCAAATTCACCAGTCTTAGTACTTAGACGTTTAGCGTTTGTATTTAAGCACTTCTAAAATGTGTCCCATTTTAGCTGTCTGCTATTACATGATGTAATTGAGGGAGACTCTTTCATTTCACTGTTTCTCATCAGAACCTACCTGTACATTATCATCTTCCATCCTCTCCACCTTACTAGGCTATAGAGAATCCCTGTGAATAGTTCCTCTCCTAACGGATGTCTCTGTCTGAACCCTGTGCTCCTCAGCGCCTGTCGGCTTTCCCCAGCTCTGAGGCTGTGTCTACACCGCGCACCTTACCACGGTGCAGCTGTGCCACTCTAACCATGCCATTGTAAGGTGCGCTGTGTGGCCGTCCTTATCGCTGAGAGAGAGCTTCCCCGGCAACAAAGCCAAACTACCTCCAATGAGGGGCAGGAGCTTTGTCACCGGGAGCACAGCTCCACCTATGATGCGCTGTTCACACTGCCGCTTTTCATGGCTCAAATTTTGGCATTCGGGGAGTGTTTTTTCTCACCACAGAGAGACAAAATTTTTAGCAACAAAAGCCGAAATTAAAAAAAACTCCTCTGCAACCTATTTAATTTTACCTTTATACAACCTTTATACTGCCTCCAGTTCTGGTATCCTCATTTGAAAAATATGTTGTGAAATTGGAGCTAGGGCAGCAAAGAGCCACCAAATGTTCTGAGGGCTGGAGAAAAATGCCTTCCAGTGAGCTATTGAAAGAGTTCAACCTGTTTAGCTTATCAAAAGAAGATTGAAAGGTGATTTCATTGAAATGTTGAAGGGCCTTAATGGAGAGAAAAGATTGGGTATTTACGGGCTCTTGAATGGAGCAGAGAAAGGCATAACAAGACCCAATGGCTGGAAAGTGAAAAGAGACAAATTCATATTACAACTGAGGCACAATAGTCAACAGCGAGGATGATTCACCACAGGAGCAAGCTACCAAGGAAAGTGGTGGATTCACCATCTCCTGATGTCATTTAATGAAGACTAGATGCCTTTCTGGAATGTGTTTGCCCGCAAAGTAGCTGTTATGTCATACAGGAGGCCTGTGATATGCAGGTTAGATGCTCTAATGGTGTCTTCTGACCATGAAGTCGACTAATTTCTGAAAAACTGAGTGTAGCATTGGGAGCAGCGTCTGATGTTTTCCTGTCTAGCCAGCTTGCTGCCTGGAACGAATGCTCCTTGAGTGGGGTGATCCACAGGGAGTAGCTCAAACCTCCAAAGTGCCTGGCCAGGGGCAGGACATTAGCCCAGCAAGGGAGGGGTGTGGCAGTGACGTCACAAAGGCCTTTTGCAGGACCTCAGTCTATTGGTCAAAGGTGGTGGGGAGGTGGTGACCTCACAGAGAGATGCTGACATCAGCCAGGCAGGACAGGGGCGAGGGGCCAGGGAAACCTCAGAGACCTCTGTGGCTTTGCTTCAGCACGTTTCCTTCTCCAGGTCTCCCTTTGAGGACTGAGAGATAATTTGGGGTCATGGACGTGAGCGCCAGGAGGAACCTCTTTCGAGTTTCCTCCTTCCCTTGTAGTGATTTTACTAGAAAACAGCTGTCCCTGTTTAGAAGATAAGAGCCTCCTGGAGGTTTGAAACCTGTTCAGTCTGATCTGTCTGGTGACAAGTGAATTCTAGGCATGGAAAACACGAGCTTAAGGAGGCAGAATTTTATTGCGCACCTGGGATTTTGTCCCTTAGAATCGCTGGGGACATTAGGGTTTGTCCTTTTTGTTTCACCTCTTCCTCCATCCCTCCCTCCTCTTCTTCTCTTGCTTCTCTTGTCCTTTCTCCTGTTCCCTTCCCAACAAAAGGACGGAGGTGTGTGTGTGTGTGTTGCAGGGAAGTCCTCTGCAGCTCCCACTATGGAAGGTCCACCCAAAAATGTGGGACTGAAATAGTGCTCGGGAAGTGATCCCCGCCGGTGACCTGGGCCATCCTTTGGGCTCTCTGGTGAGAACCCTCAGCCTCTCGTCCTCCGTCTCTACCCTGATTGGTTGAGCAGGGGGATATTGACAGGGAGGAGACTCAGGTCCTTGTTGTTCTCTTTTAAGATCAAGTAAATAAGTCAGAACCAGTTCTATCTTTGATTAATTTTGCTGCTTCTCTGCATTAATTGTCTCTGAGCAGTTGATGATTCCCTCTAACATTGCAGTTCTCCTCAAATACTTGCTGGATAATTACTGTCACTGTTGTTGGTCTGGAGCTCATCTGAGAGCACAGTATTCAGGTCATTCAATGTCTGAAATTCAAGATCCGATGGTTTGTTTGAAAATCAGGGCTCTTCGGTCCTATTCCCAACAATGCCTCTGATGGGCTGTGTGACCTAAGACAAGTCAATTCTCCTTTCTCAGCCTGAGCTTCTCCCTCTTTCAAGTAGGGATAATAATGATCCGCTCTTACCTACCTCATGGTGGGTGAAGGATGCGGATCCATTTGGGAGTGTCACTAGAAGTAGTGCATAATATGAAGTTTCCCAGATTATGACATAATAGATTAGCTGAAATAGTCTATTTTATTTGTATTTTTTTATTTTGAAATTGTTAATAGTAGCAACGACTTAGCTCAGATTGAAGCATCTTATCTAATGGTTGAGATGTAAGTGTCTCCTCTTTGTGTGCGAGGAGACAATTTAACACACTCTGACGAAGAGGAGATGCTTTTGTTTTGCAACAAAATATTTTTGCAAAGATCTTTCATCCCACTTGTTATGATTTTGAGAAACAAACTGGTTTAGTCTAAATGGGATTTTCAGACAGAAACGGTTTGAATGAAATTTTCCCACCATCTCGATTCCTGGGCTCTGGGGTGTTTTCATCTGTTAGAACAGGAGTCAGAACTGGTTGCTTCTCTTTCTGGCTCTGCCATCGCCTTGTTGTGTAGGCCTTGGGTAGGTCACTTCCCTTCTCCCATCTGTCCAATCGGAACAGGAACAGTTCTCGAACTATGGGCAGTTTAGAGCCCAAGTGAGATAAGGGGTATTAAAGCCCTCTGTGAAGGAGAAAGGGGAGTTTCACAGTGTTTAGCACCAAGGAATTCTAAAGTTTGCTAAATTGTCTAGTCTGTGAAAACAAGAAATGGTCAGGGCCAAACTTATTAACCACTGCCTTTTTAAAGCCCATTCAAAGATGTGAGTCCCTATCTTTTAGGTACCTGTGGTTCTTTGCCAGCAGCAGAGAAGAGGTTCCTGCCTCCGTTTTTGTGGCCTTAACAAACCAGGTGTTGTGCCCCAGTTCTCGTCTGAGACCCCTGAAAAAGAACATCTTCCCATCCATGAACAAGACAGGATCTATCTTTCAAAGGGGAACAAAAAGACCTCTGGGACTTACAGACTAGCTAGCCTGACTGCCATAGCTGGAGAGATCCTGCAATACCTTCTTAAACACTCAGTTTGTCAGCAGCACCTACAGGATGATTTGGTTCTTATGACTAGTGAGCGTGGAATTGTCAAGAACAAATCATTCCAAACCAATCCTCTTTCCTTCTTTGGCAGGGTTCTGGGCCTGGTAGAGGTGAGTAAACAATAGATGGGATCTAGCTTGGTGTTACTAAGGCTTTTGACGCAGTCCCATAGGACATTCTCAGAAGCAAACGAGGGAAATGTAGTCCAGCTGCAATCAGTGTAATGTGGGTGCAGAGCTGGTTGAAAGCCAAGACTCCAGGAGCCCTTCTCCATGTTTAGCTGCCCAATGGGGAGGGTGAACCTAGTGGGTCTGGCAGGGATCAGTCCGGTGTCAGGTACTATTCTATATTTTCGTGAATGATTTGGAAAATGGAGTGGAGAGCATGCTCCTAAAGTTTACAACTGACACCAAGCACTTTGGAGCACAGGATTGAAATTCAAAACACCCTTAACAAATTGGAGACTTGGTCTTCTTGAGCCAAACTCCATGGTTAGGGCTCTCTCTCTCTACACTGGGCTGAAGTGAAACCCCAGAGCCAAGCACTCCTCCTGGGCAGTGAGCTCCGACCTTGAATGGTCAGATGCTGCTTAGCACTGTCAGAGCAGCTTTTGCTGGGGGATTCTCCCAGCACTTTCCAATAGCGGGAAGGTATGAAATCCCCATTTGACTGCTGGGGACAGAGCCCGAGAGTGGGGAGCAACTTGCCCAAAGTCCCCAGAAAAAGGAAAACAACCAGCAGAGGAACCAATAGGAAACCCAGCAATGGAACTTAGGAGCCCTGGGGGTGTGCTGTGGTGACCAGATGTCCCAATTTTATAGGGACAGTCCGAATTTTGGGGTCTTATCTAGGATCCTATTTCCCCCAACGCCGTCCCGATTTTTCACACTTGCTATCTGGTCACCCTAGGGTGTGCACATGTGTGGGTCCCAGCTGCTCCCTGCCCCCCTCATTGAAGCAGATGTGCAGGGTTACTGCCCTGGGAAGTGCAGGGCACCAGTGGATGTGGGGTTGGCTGGAGGTAGGGTCTGGCTTCAGGCAGGGCAAGGGCTGCGTGGCTGGCTGGCTTCAGGCAGGGGGGTGCATCAGGGGTTGGCTGGAGACAGGGCAGGGAGGATGCGGCTGGTGCAGGCAAAGCAGAAGGTGCAGGGCTGGCTGGAGACAGAGGCTGACTGCCGGCAGGGCAGGGCAGGGGGTGCAGGGCTGGCTGCAGGCAGGGCGTGGGGCAGGGCCGGTGCAAGGAAGTTTCATGCCCTAGGCGAAACTTCCACCTTGCACCCTCCCCCCCCCCGCACCCCTGCCTTGAGGCGCCCCACCCGTGGCAGCTCCCCCCTCCACCCTGAGGCTCCCCTCTTGTGGCAACTCTCCTGCTCTGCCCTGCGGCACCCCCGTCGCCCGAGCTCACCCCTGCTCCGAGCACGAGCACCCCGAGCACGCCGTGGCCGCTTCACTTCTCCCACCTCGAAGGCTTGCGGCGCCTAAGCCTGCCAGGCAGCCTGCCAGGCAGTCAAGCACCCTCCTCTGAGCCACAGCAGCCCTGACAGTTGACAATAGAGGCACCTTAACCCCTGAGTTCCTTCAATGTGTCCCCCTCGGGGGTCCAGCTCCGATCACCAGATACTCGGAGTATGTCTATACCACCTGCCGAATCGGTGGGTTGATATATCGATCCAGCTGGGGTTGATATATCGCGTCTAGTGTAGATGCAATACATTCAGTGCTCTCCCCTCGCCTGCTGTACTCCAGCTCGGTGAGAGGCGCAGGCAGAGTCTACGGGGAGCTGCAGCAGTCAACTCACCGAGACTGTGACATTATAAATATAATCTAATATCTCATTGAAAGGTGACAGGGCCAGAAAGAGTTAATTAACTCAACTCACCGACTGACCTGACCCGTGGGTGAACCTTAAAAACTGGTTAACAAGATATGTAAATGAACAGAGCTTTGAAATGCAAGTCTGCAGTGTTAGAGGTAGAAGGGGAGGTGTTTGCTCAGGTCTTGTGATGTCAGCAAACAAGTCTTGTCTATTGCTATAGTTTTAATTCAAAGAGCAAAAAAAGAATATTAACATTTATGATGATACTTGAGTGAAATAGTATTATTGTCTGTGTCTCTTTGAAGGTTGTGGTAATCTGTATCTGAACTGTTTGATGGATGTACTAATTGCCAGGATGTTTGAAAGAAGAGTTAAGCCTATTGTTTTCTCAGGCTGAAAGGCTGCTGGAAATGTTTAAGAACCTGGGACACGATCCTTCTTCATCTCAGATCTGCTTTGGGTTTCACGAGGGGGAAACCTTAAGCCACAAGGATTGAGATCCCCAGTCATTGACTGGAGCCACCCTGAATATGGACATTGGATTATAACCTATGGACTATTTCTAAAAGGACTTTTGGCAACTACAAGCTCATCTCTACTTTGTATCTGAACCTCAAAAATTGAATTCAAGTCTATATGTCTATGAATCTTTTAACCAACACTCACTCTCTCTCTTTTCTTTTCTAATAAATTTTAGCTTAGTTAATAAGAATTGGCTATAGCATGTCTTTTAGGTAAAATCTAAGTTATAATTGAACCTGCTTATGTGGCTGATCCTTTGGGATCGGAAGAATCTTTTCTTTTATATGATGAAGTAAGATTTTCAGGAATCATCATCATATCTAACAGGTGTGTCTGGACGGAGGCCTGAGGCTGGGTACTTTAAGGGAACAGCGTGGTTTAAACTTCTAAGTAACCAGTGAGGTACTACAGAAGCTGTTTTGTGCTGGCTTGGTAAATCTAAGTATTGAAATAACCAGCAGTGTTTGGGATTTGTCTGCCCTGTTTTGTTTGCAATTCACTCTGATTGAGTGAGCTGAGCTGGCTCCCACGGGCAGCACCGTCACACCTACAGCCAGGCTGCAGAGGTCCGGGGGATCTTAGGGGCCTTGGGGTGCACAGATACCTATGTCCAGGCCATATCGGTCCCTGGGGGGCTTAGAGAGTTTGGGGGGGACACAGATACCAATCTCCATGCTCTAGGGTCCCATGGGGGCTTAGAGGGTTCGTGGGGGGCACATATTCCTACATCCAGGCTGTAGGGTTACCAGGGGGGCTTAGGGGGTTAGTGGGGGGCAAAGATACCTACGTTCAGGCTGGAGGCATCCTGGGAGTCTTAGGGGATTTGTGGGGGCCAAAGACACCTATGATGTCCAGGCTGTAGGGGTACCAGTGGGTTTTAGGGGTTCGAGTGGGCACAGATACGTATGTCCAGGCTGTATCGTTCCCAGGGGGGGTTAGAGGTTTCGTGAGGGGCACAGATATCTACGTCCAGATTGTAGATGTCCCGGGAGGGGGAGGTTAGGGGGGTTGTGGGAGTGCAAATACCTATGTCCAGGCTGTAGGGGTTCCTGGGGCTTAGAGGGTTTCTGAGGGGCACATATACCTACGTGCATACTGGAGTGTCGCAAGGGGCTTATGGAGTCTATATGGGGTACAGATACCAATGTTCTGGCTGTATAGGTCCCTCGGGGGCTTAGGGGGTTTGTGGGGGGCACAGATACCTAAGTTCAGGCTGGAGGAATCTCTGAGTGTGTTAGGTGTTTGGTGGGAGGCACAGATACCTAGGTCCAGGCTGCAGGGGTCTCGGAGGGGCTTAGGGTCTGTCACGGAGTGAGGGGGAGTCCGGTCCTGCACCCCTCTTCCTGGGACTCACAGTGACTCTCAGCCAGCCAGTAAAACAGAAGGTTTATTGGACAACAGGAGCGAAGGATACAGCAGAGCTTGGAGGCACAAGCAGGACCCCACAATCAAGTCCTTCTAGGGGTTCAGGAAACTTAGTTCCCAGTTTGGGAATCCCTGAATTCCAACCACCCAGACCAAAACCGAAACTGAACTAACCCAACTCCCTCCAGCTGGCCATTTCCTGTGTCCAGCTTCCCGGGCAAAGGTGCTGACCCCTCCCCCCGCCTAGCTCAGGTTACAGGCTGAGCACGTGTCCGGTCCTAAAGTCACCCCCTGCTCTCCCATCCCCCACACAGACAGTCCCTACTCCATCACAGTAATACACAGAGCATTTCCTGCATGGAGCAACATTGACGCCTTGTGACCACACCAGGTAATGGACAGAGCATTTCCTGCATGGAGCAACAGTGACACCATGTGGCCATGCAGGGAAATGCACAGAGCATTTCCTGGGTGGAGCAACAGTGATTCCATGTGGCCACGCAGGGTAATGCACAGAGCATTTCTCTCATAGAGGAACAGTGACAATATGTGGCCATGCAGGGTAATGCACAGAGCATCACGCCTATGTAGAGGCTGTAGAGATCCCTGGGGGGCTTAGGGGTCGTGGGGGGCACGGATAGCTACGTCCAGGCTGGAGACATTCTGGTGGGCATTAGGGGCTTCATGAGGGGCACAAATATCTACGTCAGGGCTGGAGAGGTCCCTGGATGGCTTAGGGGGTTGTGGTGAGCATAGATACATACGTCCATGCTGTAGTGGTCCCTGGGGGTTTAAGGAGTTGGTAAGGGTCACAGAAACCTACGTATGGTCTGGAGGGTTCCCTGGGGGACTTAAGGGTTTGTGGTTGCGCAGATACCTACGTACCGGTTGGAGGGGGCCCTGGGGAGCTTAGGGGGTTTGTGTGGCATACACATAGCTATAACCAGGCTAGTGGGGGCCCTATGGGTCTTAGAAGGCTGGTGGGGGGCAGAGATACCTATGTAGGGACTGGAGAAGTCCTGGGGAGGGCTTTGGGGGTTCCTGGAAGTCACAAATATCTACATCCAGGCTGGAGGAGTTCTGGGGGTATTAGGGAGTTGTGCGGGGGCACAGATACCTATATCGAGGCTGTACGGGTTCTGGGGTTGCTTTGGGGAATTTTGGGGTACCGATACCTACTTCCATGCTGTAGGGGTCGCTGTGAGGATCAGTGAGTTCGTGAGAGTGCACAGATATCTACGTCCGGTCTATAGGGATCCTGGGGGAGTCTTAGGGGTTTGTAAGGGGCACAGATACATTCATCCAGGCAAGAGTCGTCCTAGGGACCTTAGGGGGTTCATGCTGGGCACAGATACCTGCGTCTAGGCTGGAGGGGTTTTGGGGGTCTTAGGAGGGTTGTGTGGGCACAGATACCTATGTCGATACTGGAGGGGTCCTGTCATGTCTTAGCGGATTCGTGGGGTCAGAGATACCTGCATCTAGGCTGGAGGGGTTCCAGGGGGATTAGGTGTGTTTGGGGGGGAACAGATACCTACATCCTGATGGTAGGTGGCCCTGGGTAGCTTAGGCGGTTTTTGTCGGTCACAGATACAAACATCCATACTGTAGGGGTCCCGAGGGACTTTGTGGGGCTGTAGGGGTCACAGATACTTACCTACAGTCTGGAAGGTTCCTGTGGGTATTAAGGGGTGTGTGGGGCATACAGATGCCTACGTCTGGGCTTGTGGGTTCCCTGGGGGGCTTAGAGGTTTGTGGAGAGCACAGATACCATTATCCAGGCTAGATGGGTTCTGGTGGGATTAGGGGGTTGTGGGGGGCACAGATACCTATGTAAGCAGAAGCAGGATGAACTCTACCCTCACATCTGGTGGTGAATTATGGCAAGTGTGGAAAAGGATTTCAGGGTCTGATCATATTTGCATAGACACACCCACCGTGCGTGACACGGCCACGGCAGCCTGGGATGGTTACTTTGGCAGCTATGGTATCCCCAGTTTATTTGTTGTTGGGGTGTGAGATGTGGAGTCTTGTCACCCTGATTGTGTGGATGAGGAACTGTGAAACAGCTTTGAGACAGGGATTCTCACCATCAGTTGAGTGGCACTCACTAGACAAGGGAGTGGGCTCCTTGGGTGAGCTAGAGTCACCAATTGCACTTTTTTTCTTTTAACAGTTGAGTAGCAGTGTTGATTTTTTATTCTCTTAAAAGTTGAATTTTTAGGTTCTTGAGCTGAAATCAGTGAAAAGATGTGTTAGCTTGTGGGGGACTCTGAAACTGTATTGCAGAACACAGTAGTTGGCAGACAGGAGCAGTTTGTGGGAGTGGCCCACGGAGTGAGGTGAGTCTAGCAGTTTTGGGGGACAGCTGGAGCAGAACACAGGTCGGCTGGCAGAGCAGCTGGTGGACCGAGCTGAGCAGTTTGTGGGGAAGGCAAAAGCAGAATCCCATGGAGAGGCAGAGCAGTCAGCAGTGGACCACATAAGGTGCCCCTTTCTACTCAGGCTGGCAGGGGGAAAAACCCTGCAGATAGACTCTTGAACTCTGGGGTTGCGCAACTATGGGTGATTTTGGGGTTGCTGGACTCTTGAAACGTTGGAGATATTGGACTTTGGAGCCTTGGGGTGATTTGGGGATTGCTGGACTCATGAGCCCAGGGAAAAGGTCACGGCCTAGTTGAGGTGTTTTCCCAATTTAATGCTATGTTGTTTATCTCACGTTATTAAACATTTTCTGCTACACCCAGACTCTGTGCTTGCGAGAGGGGAAGTATTGCCTCTTTAAGGCACCTAGGAGTGCATATGTAAAATTTTCCCATGTCACTGGGTGGGGGCTCGAGCTGGTTTGCATTACATTGTAGGCAAGGGACCCCTATGTATTGAACCCAGTCCTTGCTGCTATCAGTTCAGCCTGGCAGAAGGGTCCCACCTACGTCCAGGCTCAAGGGGTGCCTGGGGGGCTTAGGGAGTTCGTGGGGGGCACAGATATCTAGGTCCAGGCTGTAGGGGGTCGGGGGGGGCTCAGGAGTTTGGTGGGGGGCACAGATACCTACGTCCAGGCTGCAGGGGTCCCAGAGGGACTTAGGGGGTGTCACGTAGTGTGGTGGAATCTGACCCTGCACCCCTCTTCCTGGGACACACAGTGACTCAGCCAGCCAGTAAAACAGAAGGTTTTTTTGGCCAACAGGAACGAAGGATACAGCAGGGCTTTTGGGCACAACCAGGACCCCTCAATCGAGTCCTTCTGGGGGTTCAGGAAGCTTAGTTCCCAGTTTGGGATTCCCTGAATTCCAACAACCCAGCTCCAAACCAAAACTGAACTAACTCCCTCCAGCCAGCCCCTTCCTTTATTCAGCTTCCTGTGCAAAGGTGCTGACCCCTTCCCAGCTGCCAAGCTTAAGTTACAGGCTTAGGTCCTGTCCCTCATCTAAAGTCACCCGCTGCTCTCCCATCCCCCAAACAGACAGTCCCCACTCCATCACAGTAATGCCCAGAGCATTTCGCGCATGGAGCAACAGTAACTCTGTGTGGCCATGCAGGGTAATGCCCAGAGCATTTCCCCCGTGGAGCAACAGTGACACCATGTGGCCACACAGGGTAATGCACAGAGCATTTCCTGCATGGAGCAAAAATGACACCGTGTGGCCACACAGGGTAATGCACAGAGCATTTCCTGCATGGAGCAACAGTGACACCGTGTGGCCACGCAGGGTAATGCACAGAACATTTCCTGCATGGAGCAACAGTGACAGCATGTGGTAACGCAGGGTAATGCACAGAGCATTTCCCCGCATAGAGCAACAGTGACACCGTGTGGCCACAGAGGGTAATACACAGAGCATTTCCCCGCATGGAGCAACAGTGACACCACGTGGTCACGCAGCGTAATGCACAGAGCATTTCCTGCACGGAGCAACAGTGACAGCATGTGGTCACGCAGGGTAATGCACAGAGCATTTCCCCGCATAGAGCAACAGTGACACCGTGTGGCCACAGAGGGTAATACACAGAGCATTTCCCCGCATGGAGCAACAGTGTCACCATGTGGTCAGGCAGGGTAATGGACAGAGCATTTCCCCGCATGGAGCAACAGTGGCACTGTGTGGCCATACAGGGTAAAAAACAGAGCAGTTCTTGCATGGAGCAACAGTGACACCATGTGACCACACAGGGTAATGCACAGAGCATCGCACCTACGTGGAGGCTGTAGAGATCCCTCGAGGGCTTACGGGGGTTTGTAGGGTCGCAGATACCTACATCCAGTATGGGCGGGACCCTGGGAGAGTTAGGGGGGTTGTGAGGGGCATAGGTACTTGCGTCCAGGCTGTAGAGGTCCTGGTGGGGATTAAAGGCTTCCTGGAGGACAGCAATATCTACGTCCAGGCTGAAGGGGTCCCTGGACGCTTAGGGGGTTGTGGTGAGCACAGTGATCCCTGGGGGTATAGGGACTTGGTGAGGGGCACAGATACCTATGTATGTCCTGGAGGGGTCCCTGGGGGGGGCTTAGTGGTACTGTAGGAGACACAGATACCTTCGTCCAGGCTATAGGCATTCTGGGGGGGCTTATGGCGTTGGGGGGGCATAGATACCTACATCCAGTCTGGAGGGGTCCCGGGGGGCTTAGGTGGTTTGCGGGGAGGGGCACAGATATGTACATCCATGCTGGAGAGGTTCCGGAGAGGATTAGGGGTTTGTGGGGGGCAGAGATACCTACTTCCAGGCAATAGGTCTTCCAGGGGGAATTAGTGTGTTGGGGGGGCACAGATACATAGGTGCAGGCTGGTGGGTCCCCGCGGGGGAGCTTACGCCGTTTGTGTTGGGCACAGATATCTGCATCCAGGCTGGAGTGGTCCCTGTGGGGGCTAAAGCGGTTTCTGGTGGGCACAGATAGCTACCTCCAGGCTGGAGGGGTTTCCCGGCACTTAGGTGTTGTGAGGGGCACAGATACTTCCATCCAGGCTGGAGGGTCCCTGGGGGAGTTAGCGGGTTCATGTGGGGCACAGATACCTAAGTCCAGGCTGGATGGGTCCAAGGGGTCTTATGGGGTTCAGGGAGCACAGATTCTTATCTCTAGGCTATAGGGGTCCCTGGTGGGCTTAGGGGGTTTTGGGGGGCCCCAGATACCTAAGTCCATGCTGTAGGCGTCCCTACAGGTGCTTATGGGTTCGTGCGGTACACAGATACTTATGTCCAGTCTGGAGGGGACGGGGGGGGTTGGGGTTTCATGAGGGGCACAGATACAAACCTCCAGGCTGTAGGAGTCCCAGGGAGGCTGTGGGGGTACAGATACCTACATCTAGTCTGGATGGGTCCTGGAGGTTATAGGGGGTTTGTGGGGGGCACAGATACCTAGGTACAGGCTGTCGGTGTCCCGAGGAGATTAGGCGGTTCACTGGGGGCTCAGATACATCCAGGCTGGATGTGTCCCGAGGAGCTTAGGGGGTTTGTGGGGTGCTCAGACACCTGTGTCCAGGCTGTAGGGATCCCTGGGCGCTTAGGGGCTTCGTGGGGGTCACAGGTAGTTACCTCCAGGCTGAAGGGGTAATGGGAGTGCTTAAGGGATCGGGGCTGACACAGATACCTACGTCCAGGGTCTAGGGGAGGCAGGAGAATTGAAGCGGCCATGGTGTGCTTTCAAGTAGGGATAATAATGATCCACTCTTACCTACCTCATGGTGGGTGGAGGATGGGGATCCATTGGAGAGTGTCACTAAGAGTAGTGCATAATATGAGGTGTCCCATCACGTTTACTCAGAGCAGATTATGACATAATAGATTAGCTGAAACAGTCTTTTTTATTTGTATTTTTTTATTTTGGAATTGTTAAGAGCAGCAATGACTTAGCTCAGACTGAAGCATCTTATCTAATTTTCAAGATCTAAGTGTCTCCTCCTTGTGTTTGATGACACAATTTAACACACTGTGACAAACAGGAGTTGCTTTTGTTTTGCCACAAAATCTTTTTGCAAAGAACTTCCATCTCACTTGTTATGATTCTGAGAAAAAAACTGGTTTAGTCTGAATGGGATATTTGGACAGAAACGATTGGAATGAAATTTTCCCACCATCTCAGTTCCTGAGCTCTATCCCTGCCTCTGGGGGGATTTGTTGTCTGTTAGAACAGGAGTCTGACTGGCGGCTTCTCTTTCTGGTTCTGCCACCGCCTTGCTGTGTAGGCCCTTGGGTAGGTCACCTCCCTTCTCTGTACCTCAGGCTCCTCCCATTTGTCCAATGGGAACAGGGACAGTTCTCGAATTGTGGGCAGTTGTGAGCCTGAGTGAGAAAAGGGGTGTTGAAGCCCTCTGTGAAGAAGAAAGGGGAGTTTCATGGTGTTTTTGCACCAAGGAATTCTAAACCAAAACTGAACTAACTCCCTCGAGTCCTTCTGGGGGTTCAGGAAGCTTAGTTCCCAGTTTATCAGGAAGCTTAGTTCCCAGTTTAGGATTCTCTGAATTCCAACTACCCAGCTCCAAACCAAAACTGAACTAACTCCCTCCAGCCGACCCCTTCCTGTGTCCAGCTTCCCGGGCAAAGGTGCTCACTCTCTCAGCCCTGCCTAGCTCGAGTTACAGGCTTAGGTCCTGTCCCTCACCTAAAGTCACCCCCTGCTCTCCCATCCCCCACACAGACAGTCCCCACTCCATCACAGTAATGCCCAGAGCATTTCCCGCATGGAACAACAGTGACACCATGTGGCCACGCAGGGTAATGCCCAGAGCATTTCCTGCATGGAGCAACAGTGACACTGTGTGGCCACTCAGGGTAATGCACAGAGCATCACACCTACGTAGAGGCTGTAGAGATCCCTGGGGGCTTAGGGGTCATGGGAGGTACAGATAGCTACGTCCAGGCTGGAGGCATTCTGGGGGGCTTAAGGGGGTTCGTAGGGTCACAGATACCTACGTCCAGGATGGTCGGGACTCTGGGCGAGTTAGGGGGGTTGTGGGGGGCATAGGTACTTGCGTCCAGGGTCTAGAGGTCCTGGTGGGGATTAAGGGCTTCCTGGAGGACACCAATATCTACGTCCGGGCTGGAGAGGTCCCTGGACAGCTTAGAGGTTGTGGTAAGCACAGTGATCCCTGGGGGTTTAGGAACTTGGTGAGGGGCACAGATACCTATGTTTGTCCTGGAGGGGTCCCTGGGGGGGCTTAGTGGTATTGTAGGGGACACAGATACCTACGTCCAGGCTATAGGCATTCTGGGGGGGCTTATGGCTTTGGGGGGGCACAGATACCTACATCCAGGATGTAGGGGTCCCGGGGGGCTTAGGGGGGTTGTGGGGGGCACAGCTATGTACGTCCAGGCTGGAGAGGTTCCAGGGAGTATAAGGAATTTTTGTGGACAGCAGAGATAACTATCTCCAGGATCTAGGGGTCCCTGGGGGGCTTAGGGTTTTTTTGGGAGGCACAGATAACTATGTCCAGGTTGGAGTGGTTCCTGGGGGGTTTAGGGGGTTCCTGGGGGGCACAGATACCTAGGTCCATGCTGTAGCGTTCCCCGGGTGGATTAGGGGTTTTCTGAGGGGTACAGATACATACAGGCTGTAGGGGTCCCTGGGAGGCTTAGGGGGATTGTGGGGGGCAGCGATACCTAAGTCCAGGCAATAGGGCTTCCAGGGGGAATTAGTGTGTTGTGGGGCACAGATACCTAGATCCAGGCTGGAGGGTTCCCGATGGGCGGGGGCTTAGGCAGTTTGTGTTCGGCAAAGATACCTACCTCCAGGCTGGAGGGGTGTCTCGGCACTTAGGGATTGTGGTGGGGCACAGATACCTCCGTCCAGGCTGGAGGGTCCCTGGGGAGCTTAGCGGGTTCGTAGGGGGCACAGATACCTAAATCCAGGCTGGAGGGATCCAGGGGGGGCTGATGGGGTTCAGGGGCCACAGATACTTATCTCTAGGCTGTAGTGGTCCCTGGTGGGCTTAGGGGGTTTTAAGGGGCCCCAGATACCTAAGTCCATGATGTAGGCATCCCTACAGGTGCTTATGGGTTCATGGGGTGCACAGATACTTATGTCCAGGCTGGAGGGGGCAGGGGGGGTTGGGGTTTCATGGGGGGCACAGATACGAACCTCCAGGCTGTAGGAGTCCCAGGGAGGCTGTGGGAGTACAGATACCTACATCTAGCCTGGAGGGGTCCTGGGGGGTATAGAGGGTTTGTAGGGGGCACAGATACCTAGGTACAGGCTGTCGGTGTCCCGAGGAGATGAGGCGGTTCACTGGGGGCTCAGATACATCCAGGCTGGATGTGTCCCGAGGAGCTTAGGGGGTTCGTACGGTGCTCAGACACCTGTGTCCAGGCTGTAGGGATCCCTGGGGGGTTAGGGGGTTCGTGGGGGTCACAGGTAGTTACGTCCAGGCTGAAGGGGTAATGGGAGTGCTTAAGTGATCGGGGCTGACACAGATACCTACGTCCAGGGTGTAGGGGTCCCGAGGGGATTGGGGTTTGAGGGGGGAACAGATACCTACGTCATAGCTGGAGGTGTCTTGGGTGGTTTAGGAGGTTCGTTGGAGTCACAGGTACCTAAGTCCAGGCTGTAGGGGTTCCTGGGGCATTCAGGGATTTCTGGGGGTCACAGATACCTACGTGCAGACTGGAGGGGTCCTGGAGCGCTTAGGAGATTTATGGGGGGCACAGATACCAACATACTGGCTGTAAAGTTCCCTGGGGGGCTTTGTGGGTTCGGGGGGCACAGATACCAATGTCCTGGCTGTAGATGTTCCTGGGGTACATAGAGGGGATGTGGTCGCATATAACCCTACATCCAGGCTGTCGGGGTCTCGGGGGCCCCTGGCCAAATTGGGTCCCCCTGGAAAAGTCTCCCTCACGGTGGCCCCAGGGCTGGAGGAGCTCCCACTCCCTGATATGGCGCAGAGGCTGCAGCAGGGGCACAGAGCTTCTCTGGTGTCAGGGCCACAGCGGGGCAGGGGTAAAGGAGTGAGACCAGAGAAGCTCTGTGCCCCTGCTGCAGCCCCCAGGTAATAGAAGGGAGTGGGAGCTCTTCCAGCCCTGAGGCCACCGTGGAGGAACATCTACAGCCAGGACATTGGTATCTGTCATACATTAGAAGCAAGAGGAAGACTAAGGACAGGGTAGGCCCACTGCTCAGTGAGGAGGGAGAAACAGTAACGTGAGACTTGGAAATGGCAGAGATGCTTAATGACTTCTTTGTTTCAGTCTTCACTGAGAAGTCTGAAGGAATGTCTAGTATAGTGAATGCTTACGGGAAGAGGGTAGGTTTAGAAGAGAAAATAAGGAAAGAGCAAGTAAAAAATCACTTAGAAAAGTTAGATGCCTGCAAGTCACCAGGGCCTGATGAAATGCATCCTAGAATACTCAAGGAGTTAATAGAAGAGGTATCTGAGCCTCTAGCTATTATCTTTGGGAAATCATGGGAGACGGGGGAGATTCCAGAAGACTGGAAGGGGGCAAATATAGTGCCCATCTATAAAAAGGGAAATAAAAACAACCCAGGAAACTACAGACCAGTTAGTTTAACTTCTGTGCCAGGGAAGATAATGGAGCAGGTAATCAAAGAAATCATCTCCAAACACTTGGAAGGTGGTAAGGTGATAGGGAATAGCCAGCATGGATTTGTAAAGAAGAAATCGTGTCAAACTAATCTGATAGCGTTCTTTGATAGGATAACGAGCCTTGTGGATAAGGGAGAAGCGGTGGATGTGATATACCTAGACTTTAGTAAGGCATTTGATACGGTCTCACATGATATTCTTATAGATAAACTAGGAAAGTACAATTTAGATGGGGCTACTATAAGGTGGGTGCATAACTGGCTGGATTACCATACTCAGAGAGTAGTTGTTAATGGCTCCCAATCCTGCTGGAAAGGTATAACAAGTGGGGTTCCGCAGGGGTCTGTTTTGGGACCGGATCTGTTCAATATCTTCATCAACGATTTAGATGTTGGCATAGAAAGTACGCTTATTAAGTTTGCGGATGATACCAAACTGGGAGGGATTGCAACTGCTTTGGAGGACAGGGTCAAAATTCAAAATGATCTGGACAAATTGGAGAAATGGTCTGAGGTAAACAGGATGAAGTTCAATAAAGATAAATGCAAAGTGCTCCACTTAGGAGGGAACAATCAGTTTCACACATACAGAATGGGAAGAGACTGTCTAGGAAGGAGTATGGCAGAAAGAGATCTAGGGCTCGTAGTAGACCACAAGCTTAATATGAGTCAACAGTGTGATACTGTTGCAAAAAAAGCAAACGTGATTCTGGGATGCATTAACAGGTGTGTTGTAAACAAGACACGAGAAGTCATTCTTCTGCTTTACTCTGCGCTGGTTAGGCCTCAACTGGAGTATTGTGTCCAGTTCTGGGCACCACATTTCAAGAAAGATGTGGAGAAATTGGAGAGGGTCCAGAGAAGAGCAACAAGAATGATTAAAGGTCTTGAGAACATGACCTATGAAGGAAGGCTGAAGGAATTGGGTTTGTTTAGTTTGGAAAAGAGAGGACTGAGAGGGGACATGATAGCAGTTTTCAGGTTTCTAAAAAGGTGTCATCAGGAGGAGGGAGAAAACTTGTTCACCTTAGCCTCCAATGATAGAACAAGAAGCAATGGGCTTAAACTGCAGCAAGGGAGATTTAGGTTGGACATTAGGAAAAAGTTCCTAACTGTCAGGGTAGTTAAACACTGGAATAGATTGCCTAGGGAAGTTGTGGAATCTCCATCTGTGGAGATATTTAAGAGTAGGTTAGATAAATGTCTATTAGGGATGGTCTAGACAGTATTTGGTCCTGCCATGAGGGCAGGGGACTGGACTCGATGACCTCTCGAGGTCCCTTCCAGTCCTAGAGTCTATGAGTCTATGAGTAATCTGTGCCCCCCATAAACCACCTAATCCCCACGGGAACCCCTACAGCCAGGATGTTGGTATCTGTCCCCCTATAAATCTCCTAAGCCCTCTGGAACCCTTCCAGTCTGAACGTAGGTATCTGTGACCCCCAGAAATCCCCGAATACCCCAGGAACCCCTACAGGCTGGACTTAGGTATCTGTGACTCCAACGAACCTCCTAAACCACCCAGGACCCCTTCAGCTAGGACGTAGGCATCTGTTCCCCGCTCAACCCCCAATCCCCTCGGGACCCCTAGACCCTGGACATAGGTATCTGTGTCCACCCCGATTCCCTAAGCACCCCCATTACCCCTTTAGCCTGGACGTACGTATCTGTACTCCCACAAACCCCCTAAACGTCCCAGCAACCCCTTCAGCCTGGAAGTCCCTATCCGTGACACCCACGAACCTCTAACCTCCCAGGGATCCCTACAGCCTGGACACAGGTGTCTGAGCACCCCACAAACCCCCTAAGCTCCTCGGGACACATGTAGCCTGGATGTATCTGAGCCCCTAGTGAACCGCGTAAACTCCTCGGGACACCGACAGCCTGTACCTAGGTATCTGTGCCCCCTACAAACCCCCTATAACCCCCAGGACCCATCCAGACTAGATGTAGGTATCTGTACCCCCACAGCCTCCCTGGGACTCCTACAGCCTGGAGGTTTGTATCTGTGCCCCTCATGAAACCCCAACCCCCCCCGTCCCCTCCAGACTGGACATAAGTATCTGTGCACCCCACGAACCCATAAGCACCTGTAGGGACGCCTACAGCATGGACTTAGGTATCTGGGGCCCCCCAAAACCCCCTAAGCCCACCAGGGACCCCTATAGCCTAGAGATAAGCATCTGTGCTCCCTGAACCCCATAAGCCCCCCCTGGACCCATCCAGCCTGGACTTAGGTATCTGTGCCCCACATGAACCCGCTAAGCCCCCCAGGGACCCTCCAGCCTGGATGGAAGTATCTGTGCCCCCCACAACCCCTAAGTGCCGAGAAACCCCTCCAGCCTGGAGGTAGTTATCTGTGCCCACCAAAAACCGCTTTAGCCCCCCCAGGGACCACTCCAGCCTGGATATACATATCTGTGCCCCTCCCCACAAACCACCTAAGCCCCCCGGGACCCCTCCAGCCTGGATGTAGGTATCTGTGCCCCCCCAAAGCCCTAAGCCCCCCCAGAATGCCTATAGCCTGGACATAGGTATCTGTGTCTCCTACAGTACCACTAAGCCCCCCCCCAGGGACCCCTCCAGGACATACATAGGTATCTGTGCCCCTCATCAAGTCCGTATACCCCCAGGGATCACTGTGCTCACCACAACCCCCTAAGCGTCCAGGGACCCCTTCAGCCTGGACGTAGATATTGCTGTCCTCCAGGAAGCCTTTAATCCCCACCAGGACCTCTACAGCCTGTACTCAAGTACCTATGCCCCTCACAGCCCCCCTAACTCTCCCAGGGTCCCGGCCATACTGGATGTAGATATCTGTGACCCTACGAACCCCCGTAAGCCCTCGAGGGATCTCTACAGCCTCCACGTAGGTGCGATGCTCTGTGCATTACCCTGTGTGGCCACATGGTGTCACTGTTGCTCCATGCAGGAAATGCTCTGTGCATTACCCTGCGTCACCACATGGTGTCACTGTTGCTCCATGCAGGAAATGCTCTGTGCATTACCCTGCGTGATCACATGGTGTCACTGTTGCTCCATGCAGGAAATGCTCTGTGTATTACCCAGCGTGACCACATGGTGTCACTGTTGCTCCATGCAGTAAATGTTCTGTGCATTACCCTGTGTGGCCACACGGTGTCACTGTTGCTCCATGCAGGAAATACTCTGTGCATTACCCTGCGTGACCACATAGTGTCACTGTTGCTCCATGCAGGAAATGCTCTGTGCATTACCGGCGTCGCCACATGGTGCCACTGTTGCTCCATGCAGGAAATGCTCTGTGCATTACCCTGTGTGGCCACACGGTGTCACTGTTGCTCCATGCGGGGAAATGTTCTGTGTATTACACTGCATGACCACATGGTGTCACTGTTGCTTCATGCAGGAAATGCTCTGTGCATTACCCTGCGTGACCACATGGTGTCACTGTTGCTCCATGCGAGGAAATGCTCTGTGTATTACCCTGTGTGGCCACATGGTGCCACTGTTGCTCCATGCAGGAAGTGCTCTGTGCATTACCCTGTGTGGCCACACGGTGTCACTGTTCCTCCATGCGGGGAAATGTTCTGTGTATTACCCTGCATGACCACATGCTGTCACTGTTGCTTAATGCAGGAAATGCTCTGTGCATTACCCTGCGTGACCACATGGTGTCACTGTTGCTCCATGCGGGGAAATGCTCTGTGTATTACCCTGTGTGGCCACATGGTGCCACTGTTGCTCCATGCGGGGAAATGCTCTGTGTATTACTCTGTGTGGCCACATGGTGTCACTGTTGCTCCATGCGGGGAAATGCTCTGTGCATTACCCTGCGTGACCATATGGTTTCACTGTTGCTCCATGCAGGAAATGCTTTGTGCATTACCCTGCATGGCCACACGGTGTCACTCTTGCTCCATGCAGGAAATGCTCTGTGCATTACCCTGTGTGGCCGCACGGTATCACTCTTGCTCCATGCAGGAAATGCTCTGTGCATTACCCTGTGTGGCCACACGGTGTCACTGTTGCTACATGCAGGAGATGCTCTGTGCATTACCCTGTGTGGCCACACGGTGTCACTGTTGCTCCATGCAGGAGATGCTCTGTGCATTACCCTGCATGGCCACACAGTGTTACTGTTGCTCCATGCGCGAAATGCTCTGGGCATTTCTGTGATGGAGTGGGGACTGTCTGTGTGGGGGATGGGAGAGCAGGGGGTGACTTTAGGTGCGGGACAGGACCTAAGCCTGTAACTAGAGCTAGGCAGGGCTGAGAGAGTGAGCACCTTTGCCCGGGAAGCTGGACACAGGAAGGGGTTGGCTGGAGGGAGTTAGTTCAGTTTTTTTTTGGAGCTGGGTAGTTGGAATTCAGAGAATCCCAAACTGGGAACTAAGCTTCCTGAACCCCCAGAGGGACTCGACTGACGGGTCCTCTTTGTGTCCCAAAGCCCTGCTGTATCCTTCGTTCCTGTTGGCCAAAACAACCCTCTGTTTTACTGGCTGGCTGAGTCACTGTGTGTCCCTGGAAGAGGGGTGCAGGGCCAGATTCCACCACACTCCATGACACCCCCTAAGCCCCTCTGGGACCCCTGCAGCTGGGATGTAGGTATCTGTGCCCCCCACCAAACCCCTGAGCCCCCCAGGAACCCCTACAGCCTGGGCCTAGATCTCTGTGCCCCCCAGGAACCTCCTCAAATCCCCAGGGACCCCTTCAGCCTGGACATAGGTGGAACCCGTCTGCCAGGCTGAATTGATAGCAGCAAGGACTGGGTTCAATACATAGGGGTCCCTTCCCTATTACGTAATGCAAACCAGATCGAGCCCTCACCCAGTGACATGGGAAAATTTTACATACACACCCCTAGGTGCATCAAAGAGGCAATACTTCCCCTCTCGCAATCATAGAATCTGGGTATAGCAGAAAATGTTTAATAACGTGAGATAAACAACATAGCATTAAATTTGGAAAACACCTCAACTAGGCCGTGTCCTTTTCCCTGGGCTCTAGAATCTAGCAATCCCGAAATCACCCCAAGACTCCAAAGTACAATACCTCAAATATTTCAAGACTCCAGCAACCCCATAATCACCCACATTCCCGCAGCCCCAGAGTTCAAGAGTCTATCTGCCGGGTTTTCCCCCCTGCCAGCCTGGGTAGAAAGGGGCACCTTACGTGGTCCACTGCTGTCTGCCCTCCCTCTCCGTGGGATTCTGCTTCTACCTTTCCCACAAACTGCTCAGCTCAGTCCACCAGCTGCTATGCTCCACCAGCCAACCTGTGATCTCCTCTAGCTGTCTCCAAAAACTCCTTCGCTTACTTCACTCCGTGAGCCATTCCAAGTGTTCGACAAACTGCTCTTCTCCATCAGCTGCTCTGCAATATAGTTTCAAACTCCCCCACTATTTAACACAGCACTTCAATGACTTCAGCTCAAGAACCTGGATCTTAAGTTATTAAGAAATTCAACAACCACATCTACTATTCAACTGTTAAAAGAAAAGAAGATGTAATTGGTGTTTCTGGCTCATCCAAGGAGCCCACTCCCTTGTCTAGTGAGTGCCACTCAACTGATGATGAGAATCCCTGTCTCAAAGCTGTTTCACAGTTCCTCATCCACACAATCAGGGTGTCAACACTCCACATCTCACACCCCAACAACAAATAAACTGGGGATACCATAGCTGCCAAAGTAACCATCCCAGGCTGCCGTGGCCGTGTCACGCACGGTGAGAGTGTCTATGCAAACATGATCAGACCCTGAAATCCTTTTCCACACTCGCCATAATTCACCACCAGATGTGAGGGTATAGTTCATCCTGCTTCTGCTTACATAGGTATCTGTGCCCCCCACAACCCCCTAATCCCACCAGAACCCATCAAGCCTGGATAATGGTATCTGTGCTCTCCACAAACCTCTAAGCCCCCCAGGGAACCCACAAGCCCAGAGGTAGGCATCTGTATGCCCCACACACCCCTTAATACCCACAGGAACCTTCCAGACTGTAGGTAGGTATCTGTGACCCCTAGAGCCCCACAAAGTCCCTCCGGACCCCTACAGCATGGATGTTTGTATCTGTGACCGACAAAAACCGCCTAAGTTACCCAGGGCCACCTACCATCAGGATGTAGGTATCTGTTCCCCCCCCAAACACACCTAATCCCCCCGGAACCCCTCCAGCCTGGATGTAGGTATCTCTGAACCCACAAATCCGCTAAGACATGACAGGACCCCTCCAGCATCGACATAGGTATCTGTGCCCACACAACCCTCCTAAGACCCCCAAAACCCCTCCAGCCTAGACGCAGGTATCTATGCCCAGCATGAACCCCCTAAGGTCCCTAGGACCCCTCTTGCCTGGATGAATGTATCTGTGCCCCTTACAAACCCCTAAGCCCCCCCCAGGATCCCTATAGACCGGACTTAGATATCTCTGCACCCTCACGAACCCACTGATCCTCCCAGCGACCCCTACAGCATGGAAGTAGGTATCTGTACCCCAAAATTCCCCAAAGCAACCCCAGGACCCCTACAGCCTCGATATAGGTATCTGTGCCCCCGCACAACTCCCTAATACCCCCAGAACTCCTCCAGCCTGGACGTAGATATTTGTGACTTCCAGGAATCCCCAAAGCCCTCCCCAGGACTTCTCCAGTCCCTACATAGGTATCTCTGCCCCCCACCAGCCTTCTAAGACACATAGGGCCCCCACCAGCCTGGTTATAGCTATGTGTACGTCACACAAACCCCCTAAGCTCCCCAGGGCCCAATCCAACCGGTACGTAGGTATCTGCGCAACCACAAACCCTTAAGTCCCCCAGGGACCCCTCCAGACCATACGTAGGTTTCTGTGACCCTTAACAAATCCTTAAACCCCCAGGGACCACTACAGCATGGACGTATGTATCTATGCTCACCATAACCCCGTAAGCCATCCAGGGACCTCTCCAGCCCTGACATAGATATTTGTGCCCCTCATGAAGCCCCTAATGCCCACCAGAATGTCTCCAACCTGGACGTAGCTATCTGTGCCCCCCAAGACCCCTAAGTCCCCCAGGGATCTCTACAGCCTCTACATAGGCGTGATGCTCTGTGCATTACCCTGCATGGCCACATGTTGTCACTGTTCCTCTATGAGAGAAATGCTCTGTGCATTACTCTGCGTGGCCACATGGAATCACTGTTGCTCCATGCAGGAAATGCTCTGTCCATTACCTGGTGTGGTCACAAGGTGTCAATGTTGCTCCATGCGGGAAATGCTCTGTGCATTACCCTGTATGGCCACACGGTGTCACTCTTGCTCTATGCAGGAAATGCTCTGTGCATTACCCTGTGTGGCCACACGGTGTCACTCTTGCTCCATGCAGTAAATGCTCTGTGCATTACCCTGTGTGGCCACATGGTGTCACTGTTTCTCCACGGGGGAAATGCTCTGGGCATTACTGTGATGGAGTGGGGACTGTCTGTGTAGGGGATGGGAGAGCAGCGGGTGACTATAGGTGAGGGACAGGACCTAAGCCTGCAACTTAAGCTAGGCAGCGGGGACGGGGTCAGCACCTTTGCCCAGGAAGGTGAATAAAGGAAGGGGCTGGCTGGAGGGAGTTAGTTCAGTTTTGATTGGAGCTGGGTTGTTGGAATTCAGGGAATCCCAAACTGGGAACTAAGCTTCCTGAACCCCCAGAAGGACTCGATTGAGGGGTCCTGGTTGTGCCCAAAAGCCCTGCTGTATCCCTCGTTCCTGTTGGCCAAAAAACTCTTCTGTTTTACTGGCTGGCTGAGTCACCATGTGTCCCAGGAAGAGGGGTGTAGGGCCAAATTCCACCACACTACGTTACACCCCCTAAGTCCCTCTGGGACCCCTGCAGTTTGGACGTCTGTATCTATGCTCATCACAACCCCCTAAGCCATCCAGGGACGTCTCCAGCCCTGACGTAGATATTTGTGCCCCTCATGAAGCCCCTAATGCCCACCAGAATGTCTCCAGCCTGGACGTAGCTATCTGTGCCCCCCACGACCCCTAAGCCCCCCAGGGATCTCTACAGCCTCTACATAGGCGTGATGCTCTGTGCATTACCCTGCATGGCCACATGTTGTCACTGTTCCTCTATGAGAGAAATGCTCTGTGCATTACCCTGCGTGGCCACATGGAATCACTGTTGCTCCATCCAGGAAATGCTCTGTGCATTTCCCTGCATGGCCACATGGTGTCACTGTTGGTCCATGCAGGAAATGCTCTGTCCATTACCTGGTGTGGTCACAAGGCGTCAATGTTGCTCCATGCAGGAAATGCTCTGTGCATTACCCTGCCTGGCCACATGGTGTCACAGTTGCTCCATATGGGAAATGTTCTGTGCGTTACCGTGCGTGGCCACATGGTGTCACTGTTGCACCATGCAGGAAATGCTCTGTGCATTTCCCTGCATGGCCACATGGTGTCACTGTTGCTCCATGCAGGAAATGCTCTGTCCATTACCTGGTGTGGTCACAAGCTGTCAATGTTGCTCAATGCGGGAAATGCGCTGTGCATTATCCTGCGTGGCCACACGGTGTCACTCTTTTTCAATGCAGGAAATGCCCTGTGCATTACCCTGTGTGGCCACATGGTGTCACTGTTGCTCCACGGGGGAAATGCTCTGGGCATTACTGTGATGGAGTGGGGACTGTCTGTGTGGGGGATGGGAGAGCAGCGGGTGACTTTAGGTGAGGGACAGGACCTAAGCCTGTAACTTAAGCTAGGCAGCTGGGAGGGGATCAGCACCTTTGCCCAGGAAGCTGAATAAAGGAAGGGGCTGGCTGGAGGGAGTTAGTTCAGTTTTGGTTTGGAGCTGGGTTGTTGGAATTCAGGGAATCCCAAACTGGGAACTAAGCTTCCTGAACCCCCAGAAGGACTTGATTGAGGGGTCCTGGTTGTGCCCAAAAGCCCTGCTGTATCCTTCGTTCCTGTTGGCCAAAAAAACCTTCTGTTTTACTGGCTGGCTGAGTCACTGTGTGTCCCAGGAAGAGGGGTGCAGGGCCAGATTCCACCACACTACGTGACACCCCCTAAGTCCCTCTGGGACCCCTGCAGCCTGGATGTATGTATCCATGCTCACCACAACCCCCTAAGGCATCCAGGGACCTCTCCAGCCCTGACATAGATATTTGTGCCCCTCATGAAGCCCCTAATGCCCACCAGAATTTCTCCAGCCTGGACGTAGCTATCTGTGCCCCCCACGACCCCTAAGCCCCCCAGGGATCTCTACAGCCTCTACATAGGCGTGATGCTCTGTGCATTACCCTGCATGGCCACATGTTGTCACTGTTCCTCTATGAGAGAAATGCTCTGTGCATTACCCTGCGTGGCCACATGGAATCACTGTTGCTCCATCCAGGAAATGCTCTGGGCATTTCCCTGCATGGCCACATGGTGTCACTGTTGCTCCATGCAGGAAATGCTCTGTACATTACTGTGATGGAGTAGGGACTGTCTGTGTGGGGGATGGGAGAGCAGGGGGTGACTTTAGGACCGGACACGTGCTCAGCCTGTAACCTGAGCTAGGCAGGGGGAGGGGTCAGCACCTTTGCCCGGGAAGCTGGACACAGCAAATGGCCAGCTGGAGGGAGTTGGGTTAGTTCAGTTTCGGTTTTGGTCTGGGTGGTTGGAATTCAGAGATTCCCAAACTGGGAACTAAGTTTCCTGAACCCGTAGAAGGACTTAATTGTGGGGTCCTGCTTGTGCCTCCAAGCTCTGCTGTATCCTTCGCTCCTGTTGTCCAATAAACCTTCTGTTTTACTGGCTGGCTGAGAGTCACTGTGAGTCCCAGGAAGAGGGGTGCAGGACCGGACTCCCCCACACTCCGTGACAGACCCTAAGCCCCTCCGAGACCCCTGCAGCCTGGACGTAGGTATCTGTGCCTCCCACCAAACACCTAAGACACTCAGAGATCCCTCCAGCCTGAACTTAGGTATCTTTGCCCCCCACAAAGCCCCTAAGCCCCCGAGGGACCTATACAGCCAGAACATTGGTATCTGTACCCCATATAGACTCCATAAGCCCCTTGCGACACTCCAGTGTGCACGTAGGTATATGTGCCCCTCAGAAACCCTCTAAGCCCCCAGGAACCACTACAGCCTGGACATAGGTATTTGCACTCCCACAACCCCCCTAACCCCCCTCTCCCGGGACATCTACAATCTGGACGTAGATATCTGTGCCCCTCACGAAACCTCTAACCCCCCCTGGGAACGATACAGCCTGGACATACGTATCTGTGCCCACTCGAACCCCTAAAACCCACTGGTACCCCTACAGCCTGGACATCATAGGTGTCTTTGGCCCCCACAAATCCCCTAAGACTCCCAGGATGCCTCCAGCCTGGACGTAGGTATCTTTGCCCCCCACTAACCCCCTAAGCCCCCCTGGTAACCCTACAGCCTGGATGTAGGAATATGTGCCCCCCACGAACCCTCTAAGCCCCCATGGGACCCTAGAGCATGGAGATTAGTATCTGTGTCCTCCGCAAACTCTCTAAGCCCCCCAGGGACCTCTATGGCCTGGACATAGGTATCTGTGCACCCCAAGGCCCCTAAGATCCCCCGGACCTCTGCAGCCTGGCTGTAGGTGTGACGGTGCTGCCCGTGGGAGCCAGCTCAGCTCACTCAATCAGAGTGAATTGCAAACAAAACAGGGCAGACAAATCCCAAACGCTGCTGGTTATTTCAATACTTAGATTTACCAAGCCAGCACAAAACAGCTTCTGTAGTACCTCACTGGTTACTTAGAAGTTTAAACCACGCAGTTCCCTTAAAGTACCCAGCCTCAGGCCTCCGTCCAGACACACCTGTTAGATATGATGATGATTCCTGAAAATCTTACTTCATCATATAAAAGAAAAGATTCTTCCGATCCCAAAGGATCAGCCACATAACCAGGTTCAATTATAACTTAGATTTTACCTAAAAGACATGCTATAGCCAATTCTTATTAACTAAGCTAAAATTTATTAGAAAAGAAAAGAGAGAGAGTGAGTGTTGGTTAAAAGATTCATAGACATATAGACTTGAATTCAATTTTTGAGGTTCAGATACAAAGTAGAGATGAGCTTGTAGTTGCCAAAAGTCCTTTTAGAAATAGTCCATAGGTTATAATCCAATGTCCATATTCAGGGTGGCTCCAGTCAATGACTGGGGATCTCAATCCTTGTGGCTTAAGGTTTCCCCCTCTTGAAACCCAAAGCAGATCTGAGATGAAGAAGGATCGTGTCCCAGGTTCTTAAACATTTCCAGCAGCCTTTCAGCCTGAGAAAACAATAGGCTTAACTCTTCTTCCAAACATCCTGGCAATTAGTACATCCATCAAACAGTTCAGATACAGATTACCACAACCTTCAAAGAGACACAGACAATAATACTATTTCACTCAAGTATCATCATAAATGTTAATATTCTTTTTTTGCTCTTTGAATTAAAACTATAGCAATAGACAAGACTTGTTTGCTGACATCACAAGACCTGAGCAAACACCTCCCCTTCTACCTCTAACACTGCAGACTTGCATTTCAAAGCTCTGTTCATTTACATATCTTGTTAACCAGTTTTTAAGGTTCACCCACGGGTCAGGTCAGTCCGTGAGGTGAGTTAATTAACTCTTTCTGGCCCTGTCACCTTTCAATGAGATATTAGATTATACTTATGTCAGGGACTCTAACCCAGACGGCAAAGTTTGTTGTCTGACCGTGAGAGAGACAGGCAACACCAGCAAGGTTAGATCAAAAGCTCTTTATTGACAAGTGCACGCATCAATAGAGAGCAGCTCGTCTCCAGAGAGAACCAGCCTGTTCTTTACATCTTAGTATAAGCCTATGTAGACAGTTCCGTCGCGTCACAAATTATTCACTGGAGCAACCCACCCCCTTCTTCTAACAACTAGAAACTAGACACCTTTAGTATACATGCATGCCTAAAGTTAGAAATGTAGGGGAGTTAAAAACAAACAAAGAACAAAACCAGGGAGCGAAAACAAGGAGGCTGGGAAACTAGGACTCTTATCAGTTCTTCGAAGGAGCTGCCCGAACACAGCACATCTGGTACTATGCCAGGAATGCAGCTTCTCTCTTATCTCACTTTTTCCCAGCGCTTGTGAGACATGCTGCTGCTTCTCAGTGTTTTCCACTCAGGGATTACCCACAAACTTCTGTTAGCCTGACTTTGGTCAGGTTGGCATACCTGGTTTTGTCTGCTGTATCTTTATTCAGGCCTAACAATCCCCCCTTTGTCCCTAGAGGACCATAATGGGACTCTTGGGACACATATCCATTTAACAATTGTACGGGGGAAGCTAGTAAACCATGACCCAAGGTCTGAGTGGAGGTCCTTAAAACTAAAAGTGTGATCAAGAGATATAGCATGGAAAACAACAGCAACATTCTTAATAGCTTGTAAATCTTTGTCAATTAAGCCAGAGTGATTAACAGCAAAGCAACATTTTTCCCCAATGCGAGCACAAGCCCCTCTCTAATTCAGCATTCATGGCATTTAGCACACGTCTATTTTGCAAAGTTACTTCTGCTACTTCATCAGTCTTTCGTTGCAACTTTTGGAAAGCGTCTATTAATGCATTAGTGGGTTTTTTTCAAGCTCTGCAGAAATATTTACAACTGCTCTCTTGAGCTTAGCCACCCACAATCCAGGAATGAGTGCACGGACAAAAGAGTGGAATCCTGTTTGTCTGACAACCAAGGGATTGGGGCACTGACTATAAATCAGTTAGGTATACCAAGTGGTCTAATTTCCCAGATGTTTCGGTGAATAATCCAGTCCCATGTGCATCCTCCCCATGGACCCGTCAGGATTCGGTATGTGGAAGCCCACACCCCCCAGTCCAAATGCTTGGAAGGAGCACTGTAAATGTTTACACTTCCACCCAGAAAGTCTTTAGTATATCTCCATGACCACAGATCAGATGGTACTCCTGATGTGTCTGTAAGGGCAGTGGGCCAAGTCTGGTACTCAAGATCACTCCAAATGGCCATCAGCTGGTCATTCAGGAAATTCTGAATCTCCAAACATACTAGATCCCACTGCAATGCCTTCCCAGCCTCAGTGATATTTAATACCATCTTTCCTTGGTGTAGTACTATATTACATTTGTCATTTAACTATTTTCAGGTACTTTTAAAAGGCATTGACATTAATAGCATAGGAGGGGGTTACATTATTAGTCACTGGAACGGTTTCAATACAGGTAAAATTTCCAGTGGCAGAACAAACTCTTCGGGTACTTGTTATTTAAAATCCAATTAGAGAGAGCAATACATGCTGAAGAATTTATCCACAACACAGGGCACAGCCTGTAGAATAAACCCCAAAATCCAATCAATACCACATTCCCAAGCATGGGTCCCACAAATTTTTTCTGCCAGTGTACAATTCTTTGTTTCTTCACCGGGGTCAGTTCTTAATGCCCTTTCTAGTCAGGAATTCCTGGACTTTAGCAATTTCAGTGGAGTGAGTGTTCCTTCTTCTTTCCCAAAACAGTCTTGGTGCAGCATCATATAGGGGAGAGGTTACTAGCACATCACCCTGTAATGGTTTTGCTTTTTCTAGAAAAATTCAAAGGCACAGTAGATCTGTCAGTGGATAAGGGAGAGGCTACTAGCACTTCACCTTGTACTTTTTCCCTACTGTCCAGAAGGCACAGTGGAGCTAGAAGGTGAAATAGGCTAATCATCAGTAGGAGAATTCTCCCAATGTGGAGGGGTCTTTTTGCAGTGAGAATCTTGGGTCCAAGCAGTCAGTCTTTGGTACTTCACAGCGGTGTTGGTAGTCATCAGGACTTAAGGGCCTTTCCAGCATGGAGCCAAGGCAGTCTTTCGTTGGTGGACCTTTACATCAATCCCGTCTCCTGGTTCCAAGGAGTGGCAGGGCTGCTAGGGTCTTTGGGTAGCGCTTCCTTACCTGTGAGAAAAAAAACTTAACACATTTCATTAGTGCCTGGCAGTGTTTTTCAGATCTCATAGCTGCATGGGCAAATTCAAGCCCTCCTTTTCCTGGTTGTTAACCAAGTCTTAACTGTGAGCAGTGTCCTTGAATGGAGTCAGTGTCTTATCTATAGCCTGAGCTTGCTATTTTATTTTATTTTATTTTTTCAGTTAATTCATTCTGTTCTTTGTGCTTCTTCTCTTCTTGGCTTCTTTTAACCTGCAAAGGAAACTTTCACTTTTTACTTATACACCTTTTTCCCAACAATGAACACCTACACATTGTCATTATACAGTACATTAGTCTTATTATTTAATATATGCCACACACACCCTTTTACTAAAATAACCTTATTACAGAGCTTTCGAGCAACAAGCCAGGACAAGCACACCCACTTTGAGGAGTTCACTCAATACAACCTCTAGTCCAATAGCCTTCCACCATCCCCAGCCCTCTGGCTAGAAATCTGAGGTAGCCAGAAAGATCCCATGTACAATATGGGGAGTGGGTTAACTTTTCATGTCCTTGCTTTCAAAGACTGTTGGTACGCAAATTTTAACAACAATTTTTGCAATTAACAATTTGACCAATAAAGTTTCTTTTCCTTACTTAAGGAAATGCATTAGACTTTAGTATATCACATTCTCCTGATTTATCTAAACACTTTGTATTCCAAGTTGAACAAAACAAGTATCTGCATTTTAATTTAACCTTTTTGTTTGATTTTAAACTAGATTATTTTATAAAAATATTAAACACAAAAATTCCGGCCACAAGACAAACACCACAAGACAGAACATAGAACACAAAACATAATTTCTATTGTGCCAGTAAATGCATGGTACGTTGAATGCTGTTTAGCTGGCACCAGTTTTCTCTGATTATCTGAAAGACAAAAAAACAGAGGTCTACCCCTTCTGGGCAGACAATCATTGCTTAAAATAGACAAATACCCTTGTTGATTTCAGGAAAAACAGAGGAATTATCCCATATTTTATGTGTTTCATAGGCAGCCCAGGTTTCAGTGGCTCCTACCTTATCAGTTAGATAATTTGCATGAATACAGATGCTTTCTGGCTTGCTTTTTACTTTTAACTCTTGCTTTCAAACACTGAAAGAAAACATCACTACTTATAGTGCCCTTACAGCCTAATAAAATTTCAATTACATAGCACTATATACATTCTTCAGCTAATTTAACTAAATTCTAAATGATTGCAATTAACAATTTCTTTGCCTCAATTTATTTACAAACATTTCAAAGACACCAAGAACTTTCCTCTTTAGCATTTTTACAAAGTTCAACTGCTGTTTCCTCCAGCAACTACAGAGTTAACTTCTCACTCTCCCTTAAATCACTTGCTTGTCTCCCAACAGCCACATTTATCAACTCAAATCACCATTCCAAGTAAGTTCTGGGTATTTGAAATCCCCATGCTTACACTTACTTACTCCTTCCTTCCACTACACCCTTAAAGTTTTCCAACCTGTTTTCCAATCTCTCTGTCCGTTGCCTGCCCGCCTGGGCCCGATCCTGCTTTTCTCACTGAACCGTCCCTTCCATAGGCACCAACTTCTTCCACTACCAGTTTAGCTAGGAGGGTGGGCTTCTCAACTAGCCCCCCACCCCTCCTGGTCTCTTCCCTTAAACATTCTTACTCACAAGACTACCCGAGTCCTCCTTCATGAGGCTTGCCACCTAGACGAGGACACATGGCCCACTGGGCAAAGGCCATTTACTTAACATATAATTTGAAGGACTACTCTTAGAGGGTTTACCCAGAGACTCATTCATCTGTTTGACACTTAAACAGAAAAGAGAATTACACAGAGAGCAGAGGGAATTACAGTCTAAGCCAGACTTTCCCACTTCTATACACTGACCGCTACAGGGGACAGGACAGAAGGATCTCAATTTAACCTCAGAGCTGTCTCGCACACATGCCTTCCACTCCGAGGAATTACGAACAAGAGGTTCAGTTCCACCCACACTCCTAACACCCAAATGAACAGAGAAAAAAAACAACAACAGTAACTGGTTAAATAGAACAGAACCAGAACCAAATAGTGTTTCCTTATCCTATTAGGACTCACTTTTACTCATGCAGTTCTCAGCATATAACACCAACAGTACCAAGCAAAGCAAACACAAAATAACAAGGGTAAAACAAATAGATGGTGTAGATTCTGCAGGGCTCCCCCCTTCTTAATTGCTCACCAAACTGTGACAAATTTCTGTTACCAATCTATCCCTCATGTCAGATGATCAGGCTGACACTACAGGATCGTTGGGGGAAGATAAAGAAAACACACCATATAACTGAATTTTAAAGCTTTTTAATAAAATAATAAAACAACAACGGAGAGTGTTGGGAACGCTCTCACATCACTCAGGAAAATATTAAAGCCCCAAGCCCGAAGCTCCTTTCATACTTACACACGTACGTCCAGACTGGCCACTTCTGTGTATAATGTTCAGAGGAGGGGGAGAGGTGGAAGGGAGATTATCCTGTATACAGCTTGTCCAGAATTTCCAACATGCTTCTGCTCTTGAGAGGGCTGTTCTTTTACACCCTGGAATCTCTTGCGGCGTCTCTTTCAGAGATTCCAGTCCAGGTCGGCTGCCTGTGGCTTCTTTGGTGTCACCAAGCCACACCGACTCCAGGGTCACAAAGGCACACTGTTGGATCTTACTGGACAGTTAAGCTTTGCAAATGTAATTTCAGTTCTGTAACTTGTATTTCCTTTGCTTTGCCTCTGTCTATATTTTTTCCTTCACAGCCAGCTGGGGCCGAAAGCAGCCCCTCCCTACACCAAGCACAGTCCGCGCCGATTCCTGACCCTGAACGCAGAGCACCCCCCTCCTTCCATCCCGGGGCCAAGATGATTTTTAAATTAACCCGTTCCTTATGTCTTTTTCTTTCTTTTTCTCTTTCCCATTAAACATTCTAGTAGCAATGCTAACTACTTCAGACAAACTTTTCCCTTGCGTACCATCTGGATGCTTTCTAAATCTTTTTGCAATATCCTTTGCACATTGTGACATGAAAACCATTTTAACCATCTCCTTTCCATGATCAGTTTCAGGATTTAAATTCCCATGCTTTTTAACTTCACAAATCAGTCGAGCACAAAAGTCAGAGAGGTGCTTATCTGGATGCTGAACACAAGCAGTCAGCTTGCTCCAATTTGGAGTAGCCTCCCCTGCATCTCTAATACCATTCAAAACAGCTTTTAAAAATCCATCCAACTTTGTCTTTTGAGCTGGATTAGTGGGATTCCAGTTAGGGTCAGTAATTAGCCAAGGTGCATTCAAATGAGCTGCAGATTTTTCTTTTACTTTTTGTCTTTCATCTTCTGTCATGAGAGTATCTAATAACTGATTTACATTTGCCCAAGTGGGCACATGAGTGAAAAAGATTATGCAGAACATTCTTTCCACTGCCTCAGGATTGTCTCATAAGTGAGGCATAGTGCACTGCCAGTTAAACAAATTTGAAGTTGCAAACAGGGTATGGGTAAAACCATCTCATGTTCCCCAGCAACCAGTAGAACCAGATAAGTTCTCAATGAGGCTTGTAATATCAGAGGTGTCTCAGAAACATTCTCTCTCATGGAGTTAAGTAACCTAGTGGGGGTCCACAAGGGCAAGGACAAGGGCTGCTGTAATATTGGGGGTGTTTGAAAAGCAGTCCCTGACCAAGTTTGCAAAAGGCTGGCTGGAGGCTGCACAGAGGGGGTGAGGCTGCCTGATTCCTCTGAAGATGAGGGAACATCACTCTGAGCTCCCCCTTGATTCTCCTCTGTCCCTAACCTGCTTTTGAATCCTTGCACTCCATCAGACGGGGAAGAACAGGAACAAAATTGTCCTCCTCCCGGTGCGGCTCTGGTGCATATGGTGGGTGATTTTTTTACAAGAGCTCTCCATACAAACAGCTTCAAAAGCTGCCCATCCCTCCATGGGTTTATAATTATACCATACAAACAAGTAATCCATTTGTCTCGGCCTAAGATCAACCAAAATATCCCTTAAGGAGTTCCTCCTATCTGTGGAAAAGGTTTCACCCATCGGCCAGTCTCTAGTTGGGGACAAATGAAAGGTAAATGATGGCCATTGGATCCAACACAGATTTCTCATCTTAAATTTAACTAGATCAGCTGTCTCAGAAATCTCTTTCCAATCTCTAAGTATCAGAGACAACGGGGCATCCCCCGGGCACTTACTGCCAACTTGTCTCATTTTAATGAAGGGACTCTTACCCCTCTTCATGAAGGGACTCTAACCCCTCCTCCCCGGGTCGAGGTAAAGGGACTCTAACCCCCACCTCCCCGCGTCAAGCGCTCACTTACCTCTCCAGGGACTTGAACACCTGGACTGAGACTCAAACCCAGGCTGGGACTCTAACCCAGACAACTTGGATCCTGTGCAAACCTGGACTGGGACTCTAACCCAGACCTGGACTGGGACTCTAACCCAGACCTAAGTAGTCAGGGACTCTAACCCCGACAACCTGGACCCTACTCAATGGGTAGGTGGACGTTGCTGGATTTTTACGAGTTTCAGCTGGTTCACAGAACACGCCTTATCGCCAACGCAGAGATCAGATCACCAGGCAAGGCTCCTCTAAACTGGAGGACGCGCGCTGCGTTGCCTCAGGGTCCGATCCCCCGCCGGAGAGTCAGACGGGTCCCGGCGGAGTCGCCAAAGATGTCAGGGACTCTAACCCAGATGGCAGAGTTCGTTGTCTGACCGCGAGAGAGACAGGCAACACCAGTAAGGTCCGATCAAAAGCTCTTTATTGACAAGTGCACGCATCAATAGAGAGCAGCTCGTCTCCAGAGAGAACCAGCCTGCTCTTTACATCTTAGTATAAGCCTATATAGACAGTCCCGTTGCGTCATAAATTATTCACTGGAGCAACCCACCCCCTTCTTCTAACAACTAGAAACTAGACACCTTTAGTATACATGCATGCCTAAAGTTAGAAATGTAGGGGAGTTAAAAACAAACAAAGAACAAAACCAGGGAGCGAAAACAAGGAGGCTGGGAAACTAGGACTCTTATCAGTTCTTCGAAGGAGCTGCCCGAACACAGCACATCTGGTACTATGCCAGGAATGCAGCTTCTCTCTTATCTCACTTTTTCCCAGCGCTTGTGAGACATGCTGCTGCTTCTCAGTGTTTTCCACTCAGGGATTACCCACAAACCTCTGTTAGCCTGACTTTGGTCAGGTTGGCATACCTGGTTTTGTCTGCTATATCTTTATTCAGGCCTAACAATTATAATGTCACAGTCTCGGTGAGTTGACTGCTGCAGCTCCCCGTAGACTCTGCCTGCGCCTCTCACCGAGCTGGAGTACAGCAGGCGAGGGGAGAGCACTCAATGTATTGCATCTACACTAGACGCGATATATCAACCCCCGCTGGATCGATCGCTGCCCACCGATTCGGCAGGTGGTATAGACATACCCCGAGTATCTGGTGATCGGAGCTGGACCCCCGAGGGGGACACATTGAAGGAACTCAGGGGTTAAGGTGCCTCTATTGTCAACTGTCAGGGCTGCTGTGGCTCAGAGGAGGGTGCTTGACTGCCTGGCAGGCTTAGGCGCCGCAAGCCTTGGAGGTGGGAGAAGTGAAGCGGCCACGGCGTGCTCGGGGAACTCGTGCTCGGAGCAGGGGTGAGCTCGGGCGACGGGGGTGCCGCAGGGCAGAGCAGGAGAGTTGCCACAAGAGGGGAGCCTCAGGGTGGAGGGGGGAGCTGCCACAGGTGGGGCGCCTCAGGGCAGGGGTGCGGGGGGGGTGAGGGTGCAAGGTGGAAGTTTCGCCTAGGGCATGAAACTTCCTTGCACCGGCCCTGCCCCATGCCCTGCCTGCAGCCAGCCCTGCACCCCCTGCCCTGCCCTGCCGGCAGTCAGCCTCTGTCTCCAGCCAGCCCTGCACCTTCTGCTTTGCCTGCACCAGCCGCATCCTCCCTGCCCTGTCTCCAGCCAACCCCTGATGCACCCCCCTGCCTGAAGCCAGCCAGCCACGCAGCCCTTGCCCTGCCTGAAGCCAGACCCTACCTCCAGCCAACCCCACATCCACTGGTGCCCTGCACTTCCCAAGGCAGTAACCCTGCACATCTGCTTCAATGAGGGGGGCAGGGAGCAGCTGGGACCCACACATGTGCACACCCTAGGGTGACCAGACAGCAAGTGTGAAAAATCGGGATGGCGTTGGGGGTAATAGGATCCTAGATAAGACCCCAAAATTCGGACTGTCCCTATAAAATTGGGACATCTGGTCACCACAGCACACCCTCAGGACTCCTGAGTTCCATTGCTGGGTTTCCTATTGGTTCCTCTGCTGGTTGTTTTCCTTTTTCCAGGGACTTTGGGCAAGTTGCTCCCCACTCTCGGGCTCTGTCCCCAGCAGTCAAATGGGGATTTCATACCTTCCCGCTATTGGAAAGTGCTGGGAGAATCCCCCAGCAAAAGCTGCTCTGACAGTGCTAAGCAGCATCTGACCATTCAAGGTCGGAGCTCACTGCCCAGGAGGAGTGCTTGGCTCTGGGGTTTCACTTCAGCCCAGTGTAGAGAGAGAGCCCTAACCATGGAGTTTGGCTCAAGAAGACCAAGTCTCCAATTTGTTAAGGGTGTTTTGAATTTCAATCCTGTGCTCCAAAGTGCTTGGTGTCAGTTGTAAACTTTAGGAGCATGCTCTCCACTCCATTTTCCAAATCATTCATGAAAATATAGAATAGTACCTGACACCGGACTGATCCCTGCCAGACCCACTAGGTTCACCCTCCCCATTGGGCAGCTAAACATGGAGAAGGGCTCCTGGAGTCTTGGCTTTCAACCAGCTCTGCACCCACATTACACTGATTGCAGCTGGACTACATTTCCCTCGTTTGCTTCTGAGAATGTCCTATGGGACTGTGTCGAAAGCCTTAGTAACACCAAGCTAGATCCCATCTATTGTTTACTCACCTCTACCAGGCCCAGAACCCTGCCAAAGAAGGAAAGAGGATTGGTTTGGAATGATTTGTTCTTGACAATTCCACGCTCACTAGTCATAAGAACCAAATCATCCTGTAGGTGCTGCTGACAAACTGAGTGTTTAAGAATGTATTGCAGGATCTCTCCAGCTATGGCAGTCAGGCTAGCTAGTCTGTAAGTCCCAGAGGTCTTTTTGTTCCCCTTTGAAAGATAGGTCCTGTCTTGTTCATGGATGGGAAGATGTTCTTTTTCAGGGGTCTCAGACGAGAACTGGGGCACAACACCTGGTTTGTTAAGGCCACAAAAACGGAGGCAGGAACCTCTTCTCTGCTGCTGGCAAAGAACCACAGGTACCTAAAAGATAGGGACTCACATCTTTGAATGGGCTTTAAAAAGGCAGTGGTTAATAAGTTTGGCCCCGACCATTTCTTGTTTCCACAGACTAGACATTTTAGCAAACTTTAGAATTCCTTGGTGCTAAACACTGTGAAACTCCCCTTTCTCCTTCACAGAGGGCTTTAATACCCCTTATCTCACTTGGGCTCTAAACTGCCCATAGGTCGAGAACTGTTCCTGTTCCGATTGGACAGATGGGAGAAGGGAAGTGACCTACCCAAGGCCTACACAACAAGGCGATGGCAGAGCCAGAAAGAGAAGCAACCAGTTCTGACTCCTGTTCTAACAGATGAAAACACCCCAGAGCCCAGGAATCGAGATGGTGGGAAAATTTCATTCAAACCGTTTCTGTCTGAAAATCCCATTTAGACTAAACCAGTTTGTTTCTCAAAATCATAACAAGTGGGATGAAAGATCTTTGCAAAAATATTTTGTTGCAAAACAAAAGCATCTCCTCTTTGTCAGAGTGTGTTAAATTGTCTCCTCGCACACAAAGAGGAGACACTTACATCTCAACCATTAGATAAGATGCTTCAATCTGAGCTAAGTCGTTGCTACTATTAACAATTTCAAAATAAAAAAATACAAATAAAATAGACTATTTCAGCTAATCTATTATGTCATAATCTGGGAAACTTCATATTATGCACTACTTCTAGTGACACTCCCAAATGGATCCGCATCCTTCACCCACCATGAGGTAGGTAAGAGCGGATCATTATTATCCCTACTTGAAAGAGGGAGAAGCTCAGGCTGAGAAAGGAGAATTGACTTGTCTTAGGTCACACAGCCCGTCAGAGGCAGTGTTGGGAATAGGACCGAAGAGCCCTGATTTTCAAACAAACCATCGGATCTTGAATTTCAGACATTGAATGACCTGAATACTGTGCTCTCAGATGAGCTCCAGACCAACAACAGTGACAGTAATTATTCAGCAAGTATTTGAAGAGAACTGCAATGTTAGAGGGAATCATCAACTGCTCAGAGACAATTAATGCAGAGAAGCAGCAAAATTAATCAAAGATAGAACTGGTTCTGACTTATTTACTTGATCTTAAAAGAGAACAACAAGGACCTGAGTCTCCTCCCTGTCAATATCCCCCTGCTCAACCAATCAGGGTAGAGACGGAGGACGGGAGGCTGAGGGTTCTCACCAGAGAGCCCAAAGGATGGCCCAGGTCACCGGTGGGGATCACTGCCCGAGCACTATTTCAGTCCCACATTTTTGGGTGGACCTTCCATAGTGGGAGCTGCAGAGGACTTCCCTGCAACACACACACACACACCTCGGTCCTGTTGTTGGGAAGGGAACAGGAGAAAGGACAAAAGAAGCAAGAGAAGAAGAGGAGGGAGGGATGGAGGAAGAGGTGAAACAAAAAGGACAAACCCTAATGTCCCCAGCGATTCTAAGGGACAAAATCCCAGGTGCGCAATAAAATTCTGCCTCCTTAAGCTCGTGTTTTCCATGCCTAGAATTCACTTGTCACCAGATAGATCAGACTGAACAGGTTTCAAACCTCCAGGAGGCTCTTACCTTCTAAACAGGGACGGCTGTTTTCTAGTAAAATCACTACAAGGGAAGGAGGAAACTGGAAAGAGGTTCCTCCTGGCGCTCACGTCCATGACCCCAAATAATCTCTCAGTCCTCAAAGAGAGACCTGGAGAAGGAAACGTGCTGAAGCAAAGCCACAGAGGTCTCTGAGGTTTCCCTGGCCCCTCGCCCCTGTCCTGCCTGGCTGATGTCAGCATCTCTCTGTGAGGTCACCACCTCCCCACCACCTTTGACCAATAGTCTGAGGTCCTGCAAAAGGCCTTTGTGATGTCACTGACACACCCCTCCCTTACTGGGCTAATGTCCTGGCCCTGGCCAGGCACTTTGGAGGTTTGAGCTACTCCCTGTGGATCACCCCACTCAAGGAGCGTTCGTTCTAGGCAGCAAGCTGGCTAGACAGGAAAACATCAGATGCTGCTCCCAATGCTACACTCAGTTTTTCAGAAATTAGTCGACTTCATGATCAGAAGACACCATTAGAGCATCTAACCTGCATATCACAGGCCTCCTGTATGACATAACAGCTACTTTGGGGGCAAACACATTCCAGAAAGGCATCTAGTCTTCATTAAATGACATCAGGAGATGATGAATCCACCACTTTCCTTGGTAGCTTGCTCCTGTGGTGAATCATCCTCGCTGTTGACTATTGTGCCTCAGTTGCAATATGAATTTGTCTCTTTTCACTTTCCAGCCATTGGGTCTTGTTATGCCTTTCTCTGCTCCATTCAAGAGCCCGTAAATACCCAATCTTTTCTCTCCATTAAGGCCCTTCAACATTTCAATGAAATCACCTTTCAATCTTCTTTTGATAAGCTAAACAGGTTGAGCTCTTTCAATAGCTCACTGGAAGGCATTTTTCTCCAGCCCTCAGAACATTTGGTGGCTCTTTGCTGCCCTAGCTCCAATTTCACAACATATTTTTCAAATGAGGATACCAGAACTGGAGGCAGTATAAAGGTTGTATAAAGGTAAAATTAAATAGGTTGCAGAGGAGTTTTTTTTAATTTCGGCTTTTGTTGCTAAAAATTTTGTCTCTCTGCGGTGAGAAAAAACACTCCCCGAATGCCAAAATTTGAGCCATGAAAAGCGGCAGTGTGAACAGCGCATCATAGGTGGAGCTGTGCTCCCGGTGACAAAGCTCCTGCCCCTCATTGGAGGTAGTTTGGCTTTGTTGCCGGGGAAGCTCTCTCTCAGCGATAAGGACGGCCACACAGCGCACCTTACAATGGCATGGTTAGAGTGGCACAGCTGCACCGTGGTAAGGTGCGCGGTGTAGACACAGCCTCAGAGCTGGGGAAAGCCGACAGGCGCTGAGGAGCACAGGGTTCAGACAGAGACATCCGTTAGGAGAGGAACTATTCACAGGGATTTTCTATAGCCTAGTAAGGTGGAGAGGATGGAAGATGATAATGTACAGGTAGGTTCTGATGAGAAACAGTGAAATGAAAGAGTCTCCCTCAATTACATCATGTAATAGCAGACAGCTAAAATGGGACACATTTTAGAAGTGCTTAAAGACAAACGCTAAACGTCTAAGTACTAAGACTGGTGAATTTGAGTGCCTGGTATTGAGTGACGATATTGATAGAATAGGCATCACAGAAACCCTTGCACCCCCTCCTGCACCCACATGGGGAGACTGACCTGTGTGCATGGAGCAGCTGGCATTGCTGCCCCCCACTCCTCCCTGGAACGCTGCTCAACTGGGCACCCCTAGGGGCTGTGGGATGTGGGGGCAAGAAGTGAGATCATCCGAGCTCCCTGCATCCAGGTCACTTTGCTCAGCCGGGCTGCATAGCGGGAGGGCAGAGAGCAGCAGCTTCTGATGCTCCCCTCACAGCACAGCCCAAGTGGGAAAAGTGACCAGGACGCATGGAGCACATAGGGTTGCTCCTTACTCTCCTCAAACCTCTATGGACCCATGGAGGAGCATTGGGGCAGGGGAGAGCAGTGAGCACCTTTGCACTGCCACACGGTGCCCTTTGACCCCTGGAGCCCTGGGCGGCTATCTGGGGGCACCACCCCTAAGGCCGGCCAGGCTCCCCAGAACGAGCAGCAGAAAACACAGAGACTGGCCACACACTGAGCAGTGGTAGCCTGGGCGGCTCGTAATGGAGGCTCAGGGGGGAGGGGTGTCATAACATTTTTTCCCAGATTTGGACCTTAGCGTCCAAAATATGGGTGTTAGCATGAAAACCTCCAAGCTTAGTTACCAGCTTGGACCTGGTAAAGCTGCCACCAGCCAGGGATTTATACAGTGCCTGGCTCGCTGTGGTCTCCCCAAAACCTTCCCCGGGGGACCCCCAGACTCAGATGCCTTGAGTCTCACAACAAAGGGGAATAAACCATTTCCCTTCCCCCTCCTCCCCTCCAGGTGTTCCCTCCCTGGGTTCCTGGAGAGATATACAGAAGCAAGCTCCGTGAATCTAAACAGAGGGACTACCCCCTCCCTGTTTCCAGTCCTGGAAATAGAAGTACCAAGATAGCTAATCTCTCTTCCCCCTTACCCAGAGGGTATGCAAAGTCAGGCTAGTAAATCTAACACAACGAGATTTTCCCCCTGACTTCTTCCTCCCACCAATTCCCTGATGAGCTGCAGACTCAATTCCCTGGAGTCCCCACTAAAGAAAAAATCCAACAGGTCTTAAAAAGAAAGCTTTTTATATAAAGAAAGAAAAGGACATAAAAATGGTCTCTCTGTATTAAGGAGACAAATACAGGGTTATTTGCTTAAAAGAAAAAAATGAATAAACAGCCTTATCCAAAAAGAATACAATTTAAACATTCCAGCAACTACACACATGTAAATACAAAAAAAAACCAATATAAACTTATTGTCTTATTATCTTTGTACTTACAACTTGGAAACAGAAGATTAGAAAGGCAGGAGATAGAAAAATCACTCTCATAGCCGAGACGCCACAGACACAAGACAAAGAACAAAGAACTCACACACAAACTTCCCTCCACCCAGATTTGAAAAAGTCTTGTTTCCTGATTGGTCCTCTGGTCAGGTGTTTTAGGTTACTGGTGTTACCCCTTTATAGGTAAAAGAACATTAACCCTTAGCTATCTGTTTATGACAAGGGGGCTCAGCCTCCCCAAACCTTGCACTGCCAAGGGGACAGTGGGGCCCATGATCAGGGGCCCTGGCCAAGTTAGGGCCCCCTGGAAAAGTCTCCCCTATGTCAGCCCCAGGGCTGGAGGAGCTCCCACTCCCTGCTACAGCCCGGGGGCTGCAGCAGGGGCACAGAGCTTCTCTGGTCTCAGGGCCACAGCGGGGCAGGGGTAAAGGAGTGATAGGGTGGGGCTCGTGGGGGAAGGGGTGGAACAGAAGTGACAGTGGATGGGGCCATGGGTGGAAGGGGGTAGAGCCGCAGACAGAAGGTAGGGGCATGGTTCTGGTGCTGGGGCCCCCACACTTGTTCTCCCTTTCCCGGGGGTTTGGCATCACTAGCCCCGGCTTAGCGAGTAGGGTTCAGTGGTCCCCATAATGTGGGGTGCGACTCCTAGGGGGACACAGAGGAACATTCATGGGGGCACCTCAGGACCTGAGCCAGCCCACATAGAGGGCAGGGAGGGAGCACCACTCTGCCACAGCTCTTCCCCAACCCCACCCTCAGCCTGAGACTCTGGCTCCCAGCCCGGCGTCGACCCCTTTACCCCTGTCCGCACCCCTCACCCCAGCAAGCAACAGCCCCACTCCTCCCAGCCCCGGTTCTTGACCGTGGCTTCTGAGGGGCCACAGCCATGGCTAAGAGGGCACAATGTGAAATGTTTGGGGACCACTGGTTTAGGGTGACGTCCTCAATCACTTCTCTGCAGTCCAATAAAAGCTATTCCTCACTCACCTACCCCTCCATCAGGACGGACTAGGTATGTTCTGCTGCCCTTCACTCATACAGGAAGGAGAATAACATTTCATTTCACTCAATCCTAAAGTCATTTGTAACCCAAGACCATCCCAAACTGGTCATTTTGGGGAAGCGGCCCCATCATGCAGCATAGCTAGGCAGAGTAGGTGTGTCTATGCAAACACGGTCTGTTCCTGAAGTCTTTCCCCAGCTCCTCACTAGGTGAGAGAGGGGAGCTCATTCAGACCCTGCTTTCGCTTAGTATTTAAAAACTCCTTAGTGTCCCTATCTCTGCCGGCCTTAGATTTCTCCTCCTGTCCGTTTTTTGACAGCTCAGATGAGGTGACCGAGTGGTTAAGGTGATGGACTAGTACCCCATGATGCTCTGCCTGCATGGGTTCAAATCCCATTCTCATCAGAGGCATTTAGTCTTCACCCTCCTTTATAGACAACCATCTCCCCTTCGGTACAATAACAGATCAAACAATGTTGCTTGTGTTACCCAAAATTGGCTCAGTTAGTAAGCTTAGAGAGGACTAATAATGCCCCTCCCCCCCAGAGTCTGGCAGAAAGCAGCACATTTATTAGCTTGATAGCTAAGCTCAAAAGATGGGATGGGGGAGGGTGTCACACTCATACTCACGCTCCCAGGACAGGCCTGGCAGTGGAGATGTCAGGATCCTTTAAGGTAAGTGTCCCACAGCGCAGCGATGGACGGTGCGATGAAGATCAGTCTCCCTGAGGTGCAATAGAATGTAACACAGCGAACCACTGGCCAGATGGGCCGGGTGAAGGGCATTCACTGGAGGTACAAAGGAGAGTGGGAAAGCCACTTCACAGGCATTCAAAGCGGGAAAGGACACAAGCTGGGGGAGTTTAACAGACCTTCTGAGCATACAGGTTATACAGAGCATACAGATCACTGCTGCTCCTACAACATGATAAGTTCTCAAGCAGCATGTTTCTTACTTTGCCCATATGTCAATGTTGATTATTGATGGAAATATTTTGCCATTGGGTTGTGTGTTTACACAGAAATTGACATTTACCAACAAATACACAATTCTTCCAAGCCTGCCTAGTCTGCAGTTGATGGGTTTAGAGGGACACATTCACTCTTCCAGGTCCCCATTCCAGGCCTGTGCTCTCCAGGTTGTCAACTTCCCGCACTGCTGGGATCCTTCCCTCATCTCCCCGCAAACCACTGCCCCACCCCCACTTCTGGGGTCCCCTCCCTACACTGTCTAACTCCACTGCTGGCAGGATCCCTTCCTGTTCCTTTCATTTCCTGCCTCCACTCTGGGCAAAAGCTCTGCACTCTTCCCACACCAGAAGTTGAACCCAGGCCACCTGGGTGAAAACCAGGAATCCTGACCACTAGCCCATAGGGGACTATTGTTGCATCTGACGAAGTGGGTATTCACCCATGACAGCTCATGCTCCAATACGTCTGTTAGTCTAGAAGGTGCCACCGGATTCTTGGCTGCTATTATTACTACAACTCAGGCCTTGGCTACACTGGAGAGTTACAGTGCAGGTGGTGGCTTTACTTCACTGTAACTTACTCCCCGTCCACACTGGCAAGGCACATACAGCGCTGTATCTCCCTGGCTACAGTGCTGCATGTGCTCCACCTCGACGAGAGGAATAAAGAGAACAGAGCTGGTGATGCAGCGCTGGGGTGCCAGTGTAAACAGTGCTTAATCTTACTACGCTGTCACTGACCTCCGGAACCTTCCCATAATGCTTTTAAGTAGAGATAACGCTCTTTGTTTTGGTGTGATGCCTCTGTTTGCTTTGATGTGAGCTCAAGGCTCCCGGAGCTGCTTATCTAAAAACCAAACACAGTTACTGTTTGCAGTGAATGAGCAGAGGCAGGGGGATCCCTTTGGAACACCCACAGCTGGTGTTTGCTTAAGGAGAGAAGCAGCCGGGTGGGCACGGGGGAGGGGGGGTCTGTTTTGGATCAGTGGCTTATCTGGTCTGTGAGGAAAAGAACAAAGGCGGCTATTTGCATTTAGTGAATGAGAGAGGGGTGGGGGAGGAGGCTTGAACTTGCCAGGCAGGGAGCTGACACAGTGTCAGCTCCAAAAATCCACTCGCTCTGTCTCCCCCACGCTCCGTGTCACACTCCACCCCACCCTCCTCTTTAGAAAAGCACATTGCAGCCACTTGAATGCTGGGATAGCTGCCCAAAATGCACCACTCCCAACAGCGCTGCAAATGTGGCCATGACAGAGTGCTGGTAGCTGTCAGTGTGTCCACACTGCAGCGCTTTCCCTAAACAGCTGTAGGAAGACAGCTTTAACTCCCAGCGCTGGACAGCTGCAAGTGTAGCCAAACCCTCTCTAAGCCGACCCCTTATGAGAACAGCAGGGACTAGCATGACTAGATGTCCCGATTTTTGGGTCTTTTTCTTATATAGGTGCCTATTAACCCCACCCCCATCCCAATTTTTCACATTTGCTGTCGGATCACCCTAGCAGGGGTTGCACACAGGGCTGCATTAACCTTCAGGTGCTGAGGTTTCCCTCTCTCCATTCCCAGAGCCTGTGATCAGGAAACAGACATCAGGGCTCCCAGGTGCTGCACAGACCATGACTGAGATCAGACCCCATATTATGCAAGGTGCTGTACAAACTCTGGGCAACACTGAGACACCCAGGAGGTTCCCCTCAATTTCCCTGAGCCTCTGCTGCCCAACTTCTTCTGAATCCCTCTGGCTCACCCCCCCCCCACAAAAAAACCCCACCTTTCCAAACAGTCCTTCTTTCCTTGCCCCCTGATTCTGGTTTCACACCCTAGGACCATCTCCTCTCTTTGTCTCTCCCCATCCAGGTGAAGCAGAGATGGAGGCAACTTCAGCCACTGGAGTCAGCCTCAGCGAGCACTGCAGCCGCCCCGGGGGAGGGGGGGTGTTTGCAGACACAGGAAGGGAGCAGGGGGTGCTGGGAAGAAGGCGGCAGGAGAAGAAAGCTCAGAGTTCTAACATGGGGAAATTCCAGGGGGCGGGGCTCTGACACATCCCAGGTGCAGGCAGCTCCTGGGGGCGGGGCTCTGGCTCAGCTCGGGGACAGAGCAGCTCCTCCGGGCGGGGCTCCAGCACAGAGCAAGGGCGGGGCAGCTCCTGGGGGCGGGCTCTGGCACAGCCCATGGGCAGGGCAGCTCCTGGGGGTGGGGCTCTGGCTCAGCTCAGGGGTGGGGCAGCTCCTGGGGGCGGGGCTCTGGCACATTGTGACGCGGAGCCCGGGCTGAACAGCTGCCAGCCCCGCTGGGATCCAGGTGGGGACAGAGACTGGGGCCCGGGGGTTCCCCTTGGTGTGGCTGGCGGGGGCGGGAGGGGAGAAGCCGGAGCTGCAGGCGGGGGAAGGGCGGTGGGACATTGTGACCCGGAGCCCCCGGGGAATGAGAGGCGCTGGGGGGCAGGAAAGTGACTCTGCCCCAGGGAGCCTGGGAGAAGCCTTGAAGGCGCCTCGGCCCCAGTGGAGCTGCAGGAGGATCCCCCCGCCCGCCCCGCTGGGATGGGGAAGCCGGGGCCCGGCCATCGAATAAGGTCACTCTGTGCTTCACAGTGTGCTAGAACCTAGAATGTGCATTAGCAGGGGAAACGCTGGGGGGAATCGGCTTGTGGAATGGACAAAAGCCTAGTCTGAATTCTCACACCTTGCCCTTTTCACCCCGGCAGGCCAGAGAATAACATCCATGTTTCGCTGCAGATCATCTCATCCTCCCAGGGGCAAGGAAATGGCTGCAATGGAGCTGGCTCAGGTAAGAGATTATCAGGGTGGCGGGCTCTGCTTGGAGGTTGAGGAGCAGTAAATGCATAAGAGGGTGGGAATTGCTAGAGGTGGTGGGAAGCAGGAAATATCTCGGGTGGAGAAAGGGAGGGGACAGCATGTGACAAACCTGCTGAGACTTGTGTAGTGTAGGGCGTGATGGGTTGTCACCCCCAGGAGGCAGTTTGTGGAGCTTCTGGGAACTGCTGTGTCCTCTAACCCTCACGCTGGGCTGGCCCTTCTCACACTGCTTTGCTGGAGATTTCGCCAGCCTCTCCAGGGCCTGTTATCACCCAACACAACAGCAGGTGGCGCCATGCAGCCAACTAAGCTACCTGAGTGCGTTACCTAAGCCACTCAAGGACAGATAGAAGACAAGAGCCAATTTCCCACTCCCCAACCTTGCACACTTGCTGTAGTATAAATCCAGAATGATACCATCTTATAGTGCACAGGGATCTCTATAATGCAAGCTCATTAATGTAGTTCCCCTTCCCCTCGATATGGGACAGATGTGCACAACAAGTTGAGATTTTCCCCAGACACTTCACTCAAAATACGCTGGTTAAGATAAAGCATCAAACAAGTTTATTAACTGCAGAAAGATAGATTAAGTGATTATAAGTGATAACAAACAGATCAAAGCAGATTATTAAGCAAATAACCAAAACTCAGACTAAGCCTAACATACTAGATGGATAGAATTTGAATTAGCAATTTCTCACCCTGTCTGATGGTACAAGCAGTCCCCCAAGTTTCCATACACAAGCTAGAAATCTCTTGATCCTGGGAGCAGCACTTCCCCCACATCCGTTTTTGTTTCTCAGGTGTTTCCAGAAGTTCTCTTGTGTGGAGAATGAGGCCAAGAGATGATGTCACACCCCACCTTATGTAGCTTTTCCATATGGTAGGAACCTTTTGTTCCAAACTCAGTTCCTAGTCCAGTTTGTGGAAAAATACAGGTACTAAAATGGAGTTTAGTGTCATGTGGTCTGGTCACAGGCCCTGCTGAGTCATAGTAGCCATGACTCATAGGCTGGCTGAAACATTCACAGGAAGGCTAAGCTCTTCCACAGTCCATTGTCTTTGTTGAGCCATCAGCACTGTCTGGCTTCTTCATTGTTGTACCTGAAAGGCTCATTGTGGGTGTTACCCAGAGTAAGCACATTTGAAATACAGATACAGAGTCAATATCCATAACTTCAGATACGAACATGATATGTGCACACAAATAGGATAATCATATTCAGCAAATCAGAACTTTTCCAGTGACACCACACATGATGCATCTTCTACAAAATAGATCATAATTATGTCCTAATCATATTATAATCATACCACTATGATGAATATGGGGGTGTAGTGTCAGATAGGTCCTAATTTCAAGGCACAGGAGTTGGGAATGGAACTTCCCCTCTTTGTGGAAGAGGAAATAACCCTCCAGCCAGGGCTGGGACAACTTCCCAGACTCTCAGCGATGGAGCCTGAATCTACTGACATTTCATTAATTACCACCAACCCCAATCTTTGTGGCAACTGTAAACTTTATCAGTGATGATTTTGTACTCTCTTCTAAGTCATGGATAAGAATGTTAAATAGCACAGGGCCAAGAACCAATCCCTGCAGGAACCTGCTAGAAAGAAATCCACTCGATCATGGTTCCCCATTTACTATCAGAGTTTTTAATCTATTTAATGTATGCCGTGTTTATTTTGTATCATTCTAGTTTTTTTTAGTAAAAATATTGTGCTAATCAAGTCATGTCCCTTACGGAAGTTTAGGTATATTACTTCAATACTATTAGCTGCAACCAAACTTTTGATCTCATCCAATAAGGATATCCCGTTAGTTTGATAGGCTCTATTTTCTCTAAACCTTTGTTAATGGGCACTACAATTCTGACCTTCTAACTTCTATTCTTTATGATTGACTTCCTCTTTCTTCCATATATTTTATTTGGAGAGTGCTTGGATTCCTACCAGGGAGCCACTATCAGGGTCCAGAGACAGCCCCATCTCCTATATTAAGCTCTAGCTAGTAGCTATGTGATAAATGTGAAGACCCTGCTTCTGTCTGTCAGATGGGAGACACAAAGGTTCTCTCTTTCTACCCTCTGATGCCTCCTGGCTGCTGTAAGCAAGGTGGGGTGGGACTCTGTTAACATGTGCCTCCCGGAGCTTCCATTTCCCTGGTGCTGCTGTTCCGTGAATAGTGGGGTTGTGAGTGGGTCAGCAGGTACTGAGTATTGGACTCCTGCTCTTTCAGGGGCCGGTGACCTTCGAGGAGGTGGCTGTGTATTTCTCCAGGGAAGAGGGGACTCTGCTGGACCCCACTCAGAGAGCCCTCTACAGAGATTTCATGCAGGGGATCTATGAGACTGTGACCTCGCTGGGTAAGGATTCCTGTCCCTTCTGTTCTTGGAAGGGGAAATGAAGAGTGAAGGTTCATGCCACCCCCACAATGCCATCTGTACCCTGTCCTGTTTCAGCATCACCCCAATAGGCCAGTAACATACATACTTCCAGAGACCCTCCTCTGCTGCAGAACACTTTGGGAACAGAGCACAGGAGCAGCATCACACAATGTCAAATATCTCCTCTTTACTCAAGTAAAACTGGGGTTAGGTCCAGCATAATGAACAGAAGCTTCCTACCCCCAGCCTTCTCTCAAACCCTGAGCCTTCTCTACCCAAACCAGAATGTGCTTGGGGTGTAACAAGCAGGCGGCTGGAGTCAGAGCTGCCAGTCCAGGGTTACTTATCATACAGACACTCAGTGCGTCCTTGAACGCTGGCTGGGAGTATCCAGACAGGGGAGCTCCAGCAGCAGAACACTGAATCTCACCCAGGATTACAGATGACACAACTCCTCGCCGATCTGGATTGCACCCCAGCATGTGAAAATGGCCTAGGTTGGTAGTGACATTTCTTGAGACATGGAGAGTCTTGCTCCCATATCACCAGGTGTAATAAAAATAACAGGAAAAGGCCAAATATGGAAAACTGATTCTTCAGCTTGCTTTTGACCTGCATCATATTTTGCAGTATATTCCAAATAAGGAAATTAACGTGCAACGTATGTGTCATTGTTTGTGGTTTTAAGCTGTAAAAGGCTTGTGTGATTTTTAGCTCAGGAACAGTATTCCAATAGCTGTCGCCCCCTGCGTGCTTGTAACCAAGAAAAGAGCCTCAGGCTGAGCTGATTCAAATATTAATCCTGTGGTCGTTTTCCACAACAGCCTCAATAGGTCCCTGTGATGGAATGTAAGGCTACATCTAGACTACCCACCGTATCGGCGGGTTAAAATCGATTGTTCGGGGATCGATGTATGGCGTCTCATCTAGACGCCATATATCGATCCCCGAGCGCGCTTATATCGATTCCGGAACAACACCAACCCCAACGGAGTTGCTGATTTGACAGGGGGAGCCGCGGACATCGATCCCGCGCGGTGAGGATGGGTGAGTAATCCGATCTTAGATATTCGACTTCAGTTACGTTATTCACGTAGCTGAATTTGCGTATCTAAGATCGATTTCCCCCCGTAGTGTAGACCAGCCCTTAATGTCTTCACACCTTCCCCCTGCAGGAGAATGGCTGTTTGACCAGCTGTTTGCCTTGCTGTCTCTGAGGAACTGGTCTGTGGGTGTTCCCCAGAACTGTAACTTTTTCAGTAATATCATACTGTAAAATCTCACAATTTTACATACAGTGTTACTACACATTTTAACAGGAGGATAATATTCAGTAGGTTATGCGTTTTCTAATGATACCTCACAAGCCATACTGGGTACAAAATTGATCATAATTTTCTAGAAGAGTGAACACAGGGGTACAGATTGACACAGTGTCTGTGTGTGTGTTCCCAGCAGATATGTGGGTATTTCAATCCCTCATAAGCACAATGTTTGGCATCTTCAAGGACCTGGGGAACTGGTCCTGGGAATTCACTAGTTTAGCAAGTGTGAGACTGCATGAAATTGTGAGACACTTTGGTATTAATAATAAAATAATATAATCTGATAAAATTGCAATGAATCATGCTAGGTATGCCATGTAAAGTGTCAGTGAAAATGTTATGATTTGCCAAGTATGATAATTTTGTTTCTATGTTTCTATCACCTTTGTATTGTGAGTTACAGATATGTAAGGTATATCTGTATTTCCAGACTTGTGCAGTTTTTCTGGGTGACACCCCCAGACATATTGGCATCAACATTGCCTAGCATGTTTGATGGCCCATTGAGGGTCATCAGCTGTACAATGAACCTATGGACCAAGGGGATACACCTATTGAGTCAGCAATACGTGCCGGGGTCTGCCTGTGTAATGAAACCTCCAAAGCTTTTCCATGCCATGTGCTGTGAAGCTTGTGTTTGGGACACAGGAAGTACAAGCCACATGGCAAAAGGAATATAAAGCGCAGCTGCATCATCTCCATCTTGTCTTCAATCCCCCTTCCTACCTCTGGAGCAACTTCTCTACAAACTGAACCCTGGAACAAAGGACTGAATGACCCATCCAAGCTGTGGATGCGTTCCAGACAGACTTTCAAGCCAGCAACTCACCAATACTGCTAAGAACCTGATATATCCATTTTGGAATGTATCTGACTGCTTTTCCATTTAAATTCTTTCTGTCTTTCTTTCTTTTAAACCTTTAGTTTAGATGCTAAAGAATTGTCTGGAAGGATGGAATTTAACTTCATTCTTTCATTTGTTCTTTCTTCTAAACATTTAGTTTAATTGCTAAAGGATTGGCTGGCAGCATGGTATTTTGGATGAGATCCAAACCTGGGTAATGTGGCTAACCTTCTACCCACCCACTTCCTGGATCCAATTAGGATCACTCTCCTGCTGCCCTCTGGCCATGCTGTATCACAGTGAGCAGAGTTTTTAAATAACCTCTCACTGTACGGGACCTAGTTGCTGATTAGGAGTCAGAGAACTGTCATGCAATAAAGGGGGCCGTGTGATTTCTTTTTTCAGAGTCTCGTTAACCAGTGTGTGGGATCAGAAGCACAGTTTGTGACTGGTCAGTGAGTTTAACTTCAGTGTTAACCACCAGTATGGGGAGCATCTGCTCTCCCTTTTTCAGCCTGCTCTGACCTTGGCATTTTCAGTGAGGACTGCCCCAGGCACACTAGGTCACACTAAGCACTGAAGATAAATTAACAGAATGTTTTTGATGATCAAGTTGTATGAAATCAACTGAACTCCTTTGTTTTCTTTCATCTGAGCGGAGTTTCTGGTTTTCCAACGTGATATGATCTCCCAGCTGGAACAAGGGGAAGAGCCATGGGTCCCAGAGCTCCAGGGTTCAGAGGAAAGAGAGATCCTGAGATCTCCCCGCACAGATGAGGAAACATTAAACCAACTCAGAATCTGTAAGTGCCTGAAGGAAACATCTAGGATGCCCTACAAAGCTCTTGGGAAGTCTCTCAGTTCATTATTGTCCATAGCAGGGGTCGCATCCGCAGGGTAAATATAGCTCAAGGCTTCCTATAGATGCTAGCAGACACCGGGCAGTAGCTTTCTCCCTTCCCCCTGTGAAGTTGGATGGGATGTGAAGGCTGAATTGATCCCCTTCTCTCTCCTGTTGGGGGGAGCTGAGTTCCTGATTTTTATTTGTCCTCTCTCCAGCACTTGTTTTGGTTTGGCCTTCCCCTTTCCATCCCTGTTTGAGGTTTCTGTCTCTATCACAGCAGGTGATGCAATGACGTGTGAGGTTCAGCACAGACCAGAAAAAGAGCAGGGAAACCAGCCAGGGGAGAAAATGGATAAATTTATTTCCTGTCAGGGAACTCAGAAGGGCCTTAAGGAAACCAGAATACAGCAGGAAATCTGCAGGGAAAAGCAAAAAAAAATACATGTGCTGAGTGTGGGAAAAACTTCACTTACAGATCAGGCCTTTCTCAACATCAGAGAATCCACACAGGGGAGAGGCCCTGTGAATGCAATGAGTGCGGGAAAACTTTCAGTCGCAGCTCGCACCTTGTTGGGCATCAGAGAATCCACACAGGGAAGAGATCCTATCATAAAATCATAGATTATAAGGGTTGGAAAGGACCTCAAGAGATCATCTAGTCCAACCCCCTGCTCAAAGCAGGACCAATTCCCAAATGGTTCCCTCAAGGATTGAACTTACAACCCTGGGTTTAGTAGACCAATACTCAAACCACTGAGCTATCCTCTCCCTCCTGAATGCAGTGAGTGCGGGAAAACTTTCAGTCGCAGCTCACACCTTATTCGGCATCAGAGAATCCACACACAGGAGGGGTCCTATGAATGCAGTGAGTGCGGGAAAACCTTCAATCGCAGCTCTCACCTTATTCAGCATCAGAGAATCCACATGAGCAAGAAGCCCCGCGAATGCCGTCAGCAGGCCTGCACAACTCGTAAAGTGGTGATGTAGAGAAATCTCTGTATTAACTATCTCTATAAATCTTTATAACGTTGCATTGTGTTATTTTGTATTAAGTATCTTTATCTTTATGACATTGCATCCGGCATGATGTTATTTTGTAATTCATATGACTTGGCATTGTGCCTCTCTATTTTCATACAACTTTGTATTAGATCCCTATATAGAGAATTGGTAGAAAACTTTGTATCAAATGTTATAGCCCCTAAGGATAGTATAGTTAAAGTAAAAGAAAACATGTGCCTTTTTGCTAGAAGTAGAATAAGATCTTCCCCCGCACTCTGTAATCAATTGCTCTATTGACTGAATGAGGTGTGAATGAGTGAGGCTTGGAAGACACCCACCTCCAGACAGCTACAACAGTTGAAGAGGGAATGGGAGCCAGAGCAAAGGACAATACAACTTGTCAAGTGGGCCCAATAAAGAAGAGCAGACATATTGATGGCCTCAGGGATTAGAAGCAAGCACCTTCTTTAGAAAACACGTCTTTGAGCAGCATTGGGACAACACCCAGAGAAAAGCAGCACAAAGACCAACGAACGCAGACCCAGATTTTGAATCTGGTCTAGATTTGCATAAGAGGGAAGCTGCTATAAATGCGAGGTGTCTTGCAGAAGGACCCCGGATCTCGTCTTGTCACCATCGGACCATCGATTTGGATCGGTAGAAGCCCGGCTCCACCCCTCCCCCATCTAACTCACCTGGCCAGTGCAGTTAAGGGGAGCAACTAGTTGGTAACAACAGCAAGACGGAGTGTGTTTATGTCTGTGTGTGTGCGTGAATGCATGACTGTGATATATATCTCATGTGCATATCATAGAGTATTAATTGATACCTGTATTACTAATAAATGTGGCATTTTGCCTTAATCCCCCTGAAAAGTTCCTGTACAGTACTTTGAGTAAAACAGCGAGGGCCACAATACTCCAAAGAAAACAGCTGAGGACCGAAACCCCCCAGCCCTGCGGAAACACCCCCCACTCAGGACCTCCCAGCCTGGCGGAAACACCTCGCCCAGCCCTGCAGAAACAAACCCTCCTTCCCCAGCGCCGCCCCACCAAAACAGCTGTGGGTCAAAAAGGAAGGTTGGTGGTGGGGAGGTGTTACTTGATGTTAAATCAACCAGGGACTCCCAGCCAAAGAGGTGGCTGGGAGCCCTCAGGGTCAAATTAAAGGGCCTGGGGCTCTGACGACTGGGGGAACCCGGAGCTTTTCAGGGCTGGGGCAGGGATTTAAAGGTCCCAGAGCTCCTGCTGCTGAGGGGAGCCTGAGCCCTTGAAATCCCAGCCTCACTCCATCCCCTGGAGCTGCCGCCAGGATTCAAAGGGCTCTGTGCTGCCTGCAGCCACAGGGATCCCTGAGCCCTTTAAATCTCAGCTGCTGCCGGGATTCAAAGGGCTCTGGGCTGCCCATGGCGGTGGGGAGCCCTGAGACCTTTAAACCTCAGCTGCGGCCGGGAATCTCTGCGAGCAGCCCAGAGCCCTTTGAATCCCGGCCGTGGCTGGCAGGCCGGCCTTAGGAAGTGCGGGGCCCAATTTGAACATTTTTGGCGGGGCCCCGCAGGGATGATTGGGGAGAAAAAAGCCTTTCAGTTCTTAACAACTGGTTCCCTATAAAAAGTTCTGCCACAGTATGTATTTTTTGTACCAGTAGGATTACCATACGTCCGTATTTTCCTCCCGGATGGCGATTTAAGAACCAAAAAGCCTGACATGTCCGGGAAAGTACAGATGTATGTTAACCCTACCTAAAAGTTCTTTTTTATAAAGATGGGTCTGAACTAGAAATGAGCTCTGCCACTCCCTTAGGGTGTGCTAGGCTGCACATGTGTGGGTCCCAGCTGCTCCCTGCCCATCTCATTGAAGCAGGTGTGCAGGGTTACTTCCCTCGGAACTGCAGGGCACCAGTGAACATGGGGCTGGCTGGAGGTGGGGGAGGGGGAGGATGCGAGAGGTAGGGTCTGGCTGCAGGCTGGGCAAGGGGTGTGGGGCAGGCTGGAGACAAGAGGTGTGGGGTGGGCTGGCTGGCTTCAGGCAGGGCCACAGGGAGGGTGCGGCATGGGTTGGCAGGGCTGGAGACAAAGGAGTGCGGGACTGGCTGGCTTCAGGCAGCGGGGTGCAGCAGGGGTTGGCTGGAGACGGGTTGGTGCAGGGCTGAAGGCAAGGCAGGGGGTACGGGGTTGGCTGGAGACTGGGCAGGGGGTGCAGGGCTGGTGTGGCAGGGCAGGCAGTATGGCAGGGGTTGGCTGGAGACAGGGAAGGGGGTGCAGGGCTGGCTGGAGACAGGGGTTGGTGCAGGGCTAAAGGCAAGGCAGGGGGTGTGGGGCTGGCTGGAGATGGGCAGGCTGCAGGCAGGAACTGGTGCAAGCAGGGCAGGAGGTGCAGGGCTGGTGCGGGCAGGGGGTGCAGCAGGGGCTGGCTGGAGACGGGCTGGCTGCAGGCAGGGCAGGGGATGCAGGTATAGGGGGTACAGCCCATCCTCTGTGGTGAGTGCCTCCTTCTCCTCCTCCTCCTCCCCCCTCTCACACTAGGGTAGCAGCAGCAGCCTGGGGCTTGGGGGCTATTTCAAGGGCCCGGGGCGCCCCTGCTTCCACTGCCCCAGCTCTGTAAATAGCCGCGGGAACCCTGGGGAAGCGGCGGGGCTCCAGTGGCTATTTAAAGGGCCGGGGAGGTAGAAGCAATGGGAGTCCTAGACTTTTTAAATAGCCCCCAGAGCCCCGCAGCCATACCCCAGGGCTCCAGCAGCAGGGCTCTAGTGGCAATTTAAAGGGCCTGGGCTTCCAGCCCCTGCTGGGAGCCCCAGGCCTTTTAAATTGCCCCCTGGGGAAATTGGGCCACCCTGGTACAGCGCACTGGCTTTTGCTGGTACTGGGGCTTGGGTACGGGGTCCTCTTAGGAGTGAGGCCGATTCAAGGGAATTGGTTAAATTGGCCTAAAGCCGGCCCTGGTGGCTGGGATTTAAAGAGCTCTGAGCTCCCCCCCCCGCCTGCCCAGAGCCCTATAAATCCTGGCCGCGGCTGAGATTTAAAGAGCTCTGGGCTCCCTGCGGCTGCGGGCAGCTCAGAACCTTTTGAATCCCGGCCGCGGCTGAACTTTAAAGGGGTTTGGATTCCCCGCGGCTACGGGCAGCCCAGAGCCCTTTGATTCCCTGCTGCGGGACGCACAGTGAGACTTCACGGGCCGCACGTTGCCCGTGGGCCATATGTTGTGCAGGCCTGGCATGGAGGGGCAAAATAGGTAAGAAATTTCCGTGGCTTGTCACTAGCAAATAGTAGCAACCATGGATCCTGCCAGAGGTGGCTACATCTTAGCACTGTGGGAAGCAACCCTTCACAGAGACCATTTGTCTTGTGGTTTGGGATACTTCTCAAGACATGCTGCACTCAGAGTGACCCCCTCATCCTGTGCCAGCTGGAGAAAAGAAAAGGGGCCAGCCAACTCTCCCACTACCAGCTGCGAACCACTGATCCCCAAACAGGGGGAGGCCTCTGGCTTTGATGTATATTAAATATCAGGCTGGTCTCTTTCTTTGGCAAATATCTAACAGAGCTAAAAGAGGGAACAAATGATCCTCAAAGGAGAGGGGAAAGACAATCACTGGGAAATTTAATCCCCTGCAACATCCAGAATGGAGAGCGACTCAGGGCAACAGGTTCCCCCGAAGGAAGAAGTTTTTGGGATTTAGAAACATAAGGAACAGCACAAAACTTGAGAGGATTGTTAATTGACATTTGATAATGACACAGAGGGAAAACCTGAGCTTTCAGATCAGTGTTCAGAAATGAAAGACAAAGGGTGGAAATCAGAGATTTTGGATCCATTTTGCAAATTATAGAGAGGAAAGTGGAAAATCAGAGGGATTTTATATCAGTTGTTGATAGGAGGTAAAATCTGAGTGTTTCACATGAATACTTGATAAATGAATAAAGAGGAAATGGGCAACATTTGCAAACATTTTGTGTTCAATAATCTGAGAAAAGGTGTAAATCTGAGATTTTCTTATTATTTTATAATTAGAGACAGGAAAATCTCAGGGCATATTCAATTAGAAATAGACAACTAGAGAGAAGTGGGGCAAATGTTTAGGTTATTTTATTTGAATCTTTGAGATTTGCAAAGAAATTGTGTCACAAACTGCATATTTGATAACATGAGAGGAAAACACCAAGATCTGAGGGGAGAGAGTCACTTTCCTGTCAGGGCCCAGTGCTCCCTCCCCCTCCCCCTCCGGGGTCTCTCACTCACTGGGGGCTCCAGGCGGGGCTGGTGCGGTCAGAGCCTGGGGCTGCCTAGGGGGCAGGTCCCAGCTGGAGAAAGCCCCTCCCCCCCGTCCAGGATAGGAATGTGCTACTGGTAGCAGCCTGGGGCTGGACCCTCTCTATGGGGGGACACTTGCTCCCCCCTCCCCTTCCTGGCCCTTCCCACGCCCTGTTGCCAGCAGAGAGTGGCCCCCCCCAGCCCAGCCCAGAGGTGTCCCTGTCTCAGGCCCCCCCCAGCCTCTGCCCAGTTCAGAAATCACTCGGGGGAACCATTTCCCACCTACACAAGGACAAATCACTGCAGGTGAAAATGGGGGGAAACACCCCAAACCTGAGATCTGAACTGGCCATTGGCAAAAGGGAGAAAAAATGGGGCACAATGGGGGGAGGGGAACAGGGAACTTCTGAGGGGTTTGAGGGAAGGGGGTGTCAGCCTGGATGTTGCTTGTTGCTCTCTAGGGAGAAAGGGGGCAGGACAGGAGAGGAGGGGGGTCTCCACGGAGGGGGCAGTGGTAATTCCGAGGGGATCTCAGCCCTCCCTTTTTCTCCCCGCTCCTCAGGGGTCACCTGCTCTTCTCCCCTCGCCCCCCGGCCATGTCCCGGCTGCACAGACATTTTCCATCCATCCCTTTCCCAGGTCTCCCCCCTCCGCAGCCCCCGCCCGACCCCATGCAGGGGCTGCTAGGTGTAATGCATGTTCAGTAGGGATTTCTCCCCTACTAATGCTGGGGTGTCCTTCTCCTATAGGTTAGTCTACTAATGATCTCATCTTGGTGCCATGTGTGTCAGTTCATTGCCATGGCACTCGTGTGCTTAGACATCTGAGGATGCTCTATAGAAAAGCTCCTTGAGTGAGGTGATCCACAGGGAGTAGCTCAAAGCTCCAAAGTGCCTGGCCGGGGCAGGACATTGGCACAGCAAGGGCGGGGTGTGGCAGTGACATCACAAAGGCCTTTTGCAGGACCTCACACTATTGGTCAAAGACTATTGGTGAGCAGGTGGTGACCTCACAGAGAGATCCTGACATCAGTCAGGGGCCAGGGGCTAGGGAAACCTCAGAGACCCCTGTGGCTTTGCTTCAGCAAGTCTCCTTCTCCAGGTCTCTGTCTGAGGACTGACAGAGTATTCGGGTTCACGGACGTGAGCGCCAGGAGAAACCTCTCTCCAGTTTTCTCCTTCCCTTGTAGTGATTTTACTAGAAAACAGCCGTCTCTCTTTAGAAGGTAAGAGCCTCCTGGAGGTGTGAAACCTGTTCAGTCTGATCCATCTGGTGAGAGTTGAATTCTAGGCATGGAAAACATGAGCTTAAGGAGGCAGAATTTTATTCCGCACCTGGGATTTTGTCCCTTAGAATCATGGGGACATTAGGGTTTGTCCTTTGTGTTTCACCTTTTCCTCCATCCCCCTGTCCCTCCCTCCTTTCTCTTCATCTCTTCTTTTGTCCTTTCTCCTGTTCCCCTCCCAACACCAGGACGAGTGTGTGCGTGTGTGTTGCAGGGGAGTGCTCTGCAGCTCTCACTGTGGGAGTTCCACTCAAAAATGTGAGGCTGAAATAGTGCTCAGGCAGTCAGGGCTGGATTAACCTTTTGTTGGCCCTGGCACCAAACATATTTGTGGGCCCCAGTATAGTCACTGTGGGCTCCGAGTGTGGGCCTGGTGGGGCAGTGCCATTGGTGCCTTCGTATACCCGGTACTGAACCTCAGAGACATTTTTCATTTTGATCACACACCTCTCCATGACTATATGCATTGCCATACACAGCTCCCTCAGCCCGCGGGTTTTCTTATTGAGCTGTACACCCATGTGGGTTTACCAGTGTCCACAGTGAGCAGAACTTTCATAGTGACCAAGGAAACTCCCCACAGATTTATCTCTTTCCTCATTCAGACCTTCTCTAGCCATGTCTCCAGTACCCCCCCATGTCACCAGTCACTGCATGTGGTCCTAGTCTCAGCTCAAAGTCCTAAAGCCAGCAGACACCTGATCAGTTCTGACAGATCCCTCCCTCAGCCCCCATCCTGCCATGTGAGCAAGCCACCTGCAAACACCATTTCCCCAAAGTGAGGACTTAGCTCTTGGGAATCTGAAGACACCAGCGTCTCTCCCTTTGCTCCCATCTACGTGCTAGTCTGCTACCTGGTCACCACCACCTCTCCCCATACTTGTTTCCTTTCTACTTTGGACATGCTCCCAACCAGCTGGAAGCTCCCTCTGCAAGCCTGACCTGCTCCCGCCTTCCCTGCTCCCCCGACATTCCTTTCCTACTGGTGACCTCTGTTCCTTGAGGTTAACTCCAGTGTCTTTAGGTGCTCTAGCTTAATGGCCCCAGGAGTCATAGAGCCACTTGTAGTTTCTCTAGCTACAGCCATGGGGCAACTGCCAGAGGCCAGCCTTAGACAGCTGCAGCTACTAGCCGCAGGAGCGGAGGCAATGCCAAGGCTGAGCATGCTTGAACCTTGCAAGGGCAGCACTAGGGACTCTAAATCCTCAGCACTGGCCCTAGGCAGCTGCAGACTCTGGAGTTAGGCACTTTCCTCCTCTAGGTTCCTGCATGGTTACAGAACTGCAGTAAAGTGGAACAATTATCAGCTTCTGTGATTGGAAGATGTCTGGATCCATCTAATAAGACCGTCCTACATAAATGAGGAAAGTTGAGGTGCCTTTATTATTCTTTTGTTCCATTCTTTGTTTCTATGGGGAATTTGCCAGTGCAATATCACTGTCTTCCTTTTAAACAAACAAAACTAAAAAAAAAGGGTAATGGCTGTTGAAAATAGCAATTCCAGCCCTCGTTAGCACTGTGAAGACCCCAACGTTTGTTGCTCAATTTTCTCCTACTTTTTCTACAGTAAATGACAGTGGATCAGCATATTTGATTTGGGAGAAATGAAGTAACAGCTGCCCAAATTGAGCTTGAGCACTCCTGATTTTGAGGTGTTCAGATCTGGAAGGCAGGGGCTAGATTCCCTTTATGAATATTAGATACATCTGGAAAGGAAAAGTCAATTTCTATTTTCATGGCTCAGAAGTGGAAATCCTCCTGTCCTGTATCTGAAGCTGTCCAGGTCCAGTAGAGCCTCCCCTTCCTTACTTACCATTTTACCTTCTGGTGGGATCCACATACCTCCCTTGCCCAGCTTCAGATAGAGAGGGGCCCTGTCCAGTTAGTCCACCCAGTTCCATCTTTGGGGGCTGCCAGGCGAGGTCACACCAGCATCCCTAAGCCTGTCTGGGGAAGTCTTCTGAGGGTGCTACCTGGGCCAAAGCCTTCTCCTCCTTGGTCACACCTCTTCCCTATTCACAGGTGGCACCCCCTTCTAGCAGCCAGCCAGCCCCCCAGCCACAGCAAGCTGCAGCGCATGGAGTCTCACAGCTTCCCCCCTCCCTTTCCTGTTGATAGCAGCCAAGGGAATGCTGGGAAATGTTCCTTCTCTGCTCCAAGGTAGGGAGCTGGTCAAGGAACTACAGCTCCCAGGGCCCTATGGGGTCTCAGCTCCCCTACTGAATCCAGGCTGCTCTGAGGCTCCCTTTCTGCAGAGGGGAGGAAGTTACTGTTACAGGTCCCTTCAGAGCTTGGGCCTAGCACTATGGCACCATGTCAAATCCAGTACTGCTCCCAACTCTATCCAGCTCTGCTGCTGGCAGGATCCCTTCCCATTCTTTTTGTTTCCTGTCTCCCCTCCAAGGAGAAGCTCTGCATTGTTCCTGTGTGGGGAATTGAACCCAGGCTGTCTGGGTGAAAGCCAAGAATCCTAACCACTAGACCACATGGGACTTCCATAACGCGTTTACATGTTCATATTCAATAACACAATTAAACGTAGCCATTCAAAGTAGCCATTTAAAAGAAGCCATTCAAAAAACTTCAAAAACAGACTTCAAAGAGAAATTGCAGAGTTACAACTGATCTGCAAACTTAACACCATTAATTTGAGCTTGAAGAGGGACTGGGGGTGACTGGCTCACTACAAAAGCAATTTTCCCTCTCTTGGTATTGACACCTCCCTGTCAATTACTTGGAGAGAGCCACATCCACCCTGACTGAATTAGG
>NW_026115106.1:1714012-1788120 GCF_025201925.1 Gopherus flavomarginatus
CGGAATCAGACAAAGGGAACAAAGAAAGCAAAACGTATCACCTGGGGCACAGCATGCATATCCTACTTCCTTACTAACTCTTTAGGATCTGAGGCTAATACTTCAAACAAGTGCCCTTAAAGGGCAATTGTTCTATGTGAATGTCTGTATTCCTGACACCTGGATTGCAGCATTCCAACAGTTTTTCTTAAAGGTACAGACAGCATTTCTTTAATCCTTTCTATTTTCACAATATAATTCATTCTACTTTCACAATCCCTCCTTTTTGGTCAAGCGCACGCCATGACCAACAATTACTGGGTTTCCACAAATAACCGTTTCTTATCTTTTTGTTCATCAGTGATATTCAAAATCATTATATTAGCACTCTGTTTTGGGGCAGCCATCTGGGTGACACAATTCTGGATACAACAGATTAACTGAAAGCATACAAAAATCACTAAGATTTCAAACAGGATAGTTAGGGCTCCCTGAAACAACCAGTTTCCTATGCCAGAGAAATTGAACAGGTTACTTAGCCACTTCCATAAAGAACTCAGCTCTTCATGAGGAAGATATGCGATTTGTTCTAAGTGGCTATAGCGATCTATTACTTATTGGTATTGTATAAACATACAACATTGTTTTCCAGTGAGAGCACAGGTCCCTCCTTTGGCCGCGAGCACTATGTCCAATGCCTGACGGTTCTGGAGGGCCACCTGTCCGATCGCCTCTGTTTCCTTGGCCAGGGCTCTTAAACTTTCTCTGGTTTTATTTGCCATTATTTAACTACTTAGGAGCCTTTTTGCCTGGTGTATTGCTCCCCCAAGTGGGGTAAAGGAACTGCCAATAGCCTCTTCCCAGGTGTCATTACTGTTCCATATTGTGTTAAACAGACAAGGTCCTCCAGTGAGGTCTGGGGAATTGAGTGGGATAGCCAGGACAGGAACACCAGTTTGAGAGTGGGCTGGGATGTGGCTGCAGACCCAGCATTTAGAAATAATAAGGGTCTGAGCTACCCACACTTGCTGCTGGATAAAAGAATTGTCATTGTGTGCACCCCAGACCTTAAGATACCAGCAGCCGAGGAACAGGCGCTACCAGAGCTGCATATTGGAGGCAAGGCCCTTCTGGTTCTGACAACCTCAACTGAGGGAACTGCACACACAGTTTTATGTCCACCAGGCAGCAGGCGCTCGGCTCACTACTGCTTCTTCTTGGGCCTTGCTTTATGTAGTCATCTGCTTCTGGCAACCCTTACGAGAGCGTAAATTGTAAGGTATTGCAGGCTGTTCCTCTACGTCTTCTTCTGGAGTCAAAAAAATTGACTCTGCGTGGTCCTGAGGTGGTGTTTGGTTCACTGGGGGTGGTGCATTCTTACACTGCGAAGCATGTATCCACTCTGAGATGCCAGACAGTTTAACAGCCGTCCCTTGACTCTGGCTATAACAATGGCCTTCACACCTTATCTTGTCCTGATGCATACATTCCTCATTCACACAAATAGATTTGAGAATACAAACAGTAGTATTTTATATTGAACAAAAAAACATTGCAAATTAAACCTTGCTAAGTTTTACAATTGATAACTAAGACAATTTACATTGAGACCCAGGCCTTCAATGTTTCTCTAATTTACTTAACACAGACACAATAGAGAATCCTGTCTCTTACTACCTAAATCTTAAAACAAAGAGTTACAGAGGGCCCAATTTGTAATGCATATGGGAAAACAGAATCCTATAGTCCCAGGGGGTCATTTCTTTCTGCTATTTAAAAATAGTGACTAGCAGGATGAAATCAAATTATACTTTAATTCTAATGGGATATTATAAAATCCTGCTCCTACATATCCCCCTTTTGACACTAAGATTATTAATCGCCAGTGTCACTTCTTATTTAGTCCACGTAATAGAAAATACTGGGAGGTGATTTGGGCCTGTGGCTTTAGTTTTACATACATTTATTTTATCCACCAGCACATTTTAAACATTTCGATTAAACACATACAATGTAAAACCAAAAACAATTAGGGTAGTAATATTAGTATGCCAGTAGTTGTGGGAGACCATCCAGAAAATGTTATACCAATGGTAAGCTGTTATGCTTTTATGCAGTGGCAATTTTTAACATGTCCCCATTTGCGTGTATAATATGAATAGTTCAGTTTTCCACATTTTTGTTTTTATTTTTTTTTTTTAGGAGCCATGTTACCTTTTTACCTTTTAACAGATGATTGGTAACTGTTTGCCATTTAATGCCAAGGTTGATAGAGAACTCAGCTAAATCAGTGCTTACAGTAAGCGGAGACTCTCTTGTTGTTGTTGTTGTGGCAAATAGTAAATGTGATTATTGGTAAACACAGTACTTACATTACATTTACATTTGTCTTCTGGTGGGTTGCTAGCACTTTTTAAACACTTTTCCCCAAGAATTAACACATACACATAGTCCATTATACAGTACTTTGGATTATCTGAAAGACAAAAAGAACAGTTTTCTACCCCTTTTGGGGTGGCATTGATTATTGCTTAAAGATTTCATTCTTTTACAAATACCCTTCCTGACTCCAGGCAAAACAGAGGAATTACCCCCATATTTTCCTGTGTGTGTTTTTTTTTTTTTTTAAATAGGCAGGCCAGGTTTTAATGGCTTCTACATTTTAAGGGTTATGCAAAAATTATTTCACTGTTTAGTTATTAAATTCATGAGGTGGTGTACCTCAAGTTTTGCCTCTTATATAGCAGACCAAGTTTGTAATGTTTTCCCTGCTGTGTTAAGCTTTAAGTTTATTCACAGTTAATAGCTGAGAAGCATCATTACCATATTACTTTAAAGGATTTTTCCAAAAATCATACACACTACAAGTTGTTACAGGGGTACTCACTAACATTAAAGTTATTTTAATGTTTAATATTAACAGTAATATTAGCATCAAATTTATTAAAGGTATCTTGTTATACCATGCCTTTTATGTAGGCAGTTTGTTTGCTGACCAGGTATGTTCTTTATTTGCAGCTTCGTTTGTGCTGGCAGTTTTCACCTTTCTTTATATCAGTTAGGTAATTTGCATCAACACAGGCTAGGCTTTTGGATTCAAAGCCATCAGCAGAGCTCAGAGACTCTGTTTTAACACACAGGGATCTGAAAAAGAAAACACAGCCTATTGCGGCTCTTTTTGGAGCCCTAATAGGATTTTAATTCAGCAGCATATTTCATTTGCATTTTTTTTTTACATCCCTTTCTACAATATACGCTGCACATGTCCTACGGAAAATGCACATTCTTTCTATACTATAACTTTTCAAAAACATTAGCCATATTAATTTTTACATAAGGTATAACTTTGTTTTGTTTTTACAGAGTTTTCATGTACTTTTATTAAAGTGACAGTCTGATTACACATAGTCATTTTAAGGCTCAGTGTTTTTAACATTGCTTCTTTTTGTTTTGTGCACCTCACCTCTGCTGTTGCTTCAGAGGGTCACTGTTAACTTCTTATTCTGTCATTACAGCTCTTATCTGCTATTGTTACAAAAAAAAACAAACCAAACAAACAAAAAGACTCCAGAATCTCTACCTATTCTCCTGATTCTGACTGCCCTATTGCAGCCATGACTTGGTCTTTATTTAAAAACATTTTAATTTTTGTAAAGAATCAAGTTACCCCTTAAGGGTTAAATGCTAAATCCCAAAGCCAAACAACACTAATTACCTGTGTCTTGCAAAAAGGTCTGTCAGTTTTGCAACTTTGAATCAAAGAGTCAAAAACAAAATCAATTTATCTTACACCTACAAAACAGTAGTTTTACAAACCAGATGTGTTGGTTTAGATTCTTAGAACTTTACATACACAGACAAATAGATACATACACATTTTCTTTTCCTTAACATTTTTTTTTACACTGCTTTGTTTTTGCATAGTTGTATATATATAAGGATTATTTACAGCCACTCTTCTGGAAAAGGGCCCATTTTCCCTTCAGAATGTCTGCAAAGAAACCAAGAATTCTCTCTCTTTAACATGGTCCTTTTTAAACATTTTCCACAAAGTTTAACTGCTTAATTCTCTCCAGCCTCTATAGTTAACTTTTCACTCTCTTTTCTTAAATCACTTGTTTATGTTCCAAAATGACACCTTTATCACCTTAGATTTCACCCTTTTAAGTATTGTTCCAGGGGTTCATGCCTGCACTTACTACTTTTTTTTACTCCTGACACTATTCCCTTAGGGCTTTCAACCTGTTTCTTTTCTGTTGCTTGCCTGCTTGTCTGGGCCCGATCCTGCTTTTTTCAATGAACCATTTGTGAATGATATTGTGGTCATTTCACAATTTTGAAAGAAATGTTCAAGGAAAGGGACCAACCTTTCCCCCGCCCCCAACCTTGCTGAATTGGTAGTGGGACACTATAAAGAATCAGTTTCTGAGGCAGACAACAAAGGGGAACAGAACAAGGGACTTTTTGTCCTTTTTACAATGAGATGGGAGTATGAAGGGGTTTGGATCGATCCGGGGTTTGGAGAACGGGGTAAAGGGGAGCGCTCGGTCTAGTGGTGGGAGAGGAGGCTTTTAATAAAGCTTTTAACTTATTATTTGAATAAGTGAGAGAGGCCAGTTTTGATTTTGTCCACCTATGATTTGCCTCTTCCCACCACTGCATGAAACAATTAACCTCTCCTTTAGCCAATTTAGTTTTAGGTTGGCCGAGTTTGTCCTTTAAGACGTCCACTCAGTCTTTGTTCCAAGATTTTAACAGTGGCCACTGAGTTTTGGGATCCCCCTGAGTTAGCCTAGACCATTTTCCCAGAAATTTACAGGAGTCTTGACCCTTTTTACAGGAGTCTGGACCCATCCTAAATACATAAAATGAGCCGGCGTTCATTTAGGGAACTGTCCCGACTTAGACGTCTGGTTACCAGTACAGGAGGACTTTCACACACCAATTACACAAGAAGGAAATTCAGGTTCGTCAGAGCGATGCCTGCTGCAACACATAAAAGGAGCCCACAGGCTACTGCCTCAATTGCCCTTGCTTTCACACTAAGGGTTTTACCCAAGGTGTGGTGCGGCTGCAATTGTGCAGATTTCACTCACTCAGACCGCGGGGACAGGAACCCCTTGGTCGGCCGATCCCCAGACAGAGACGGCACCCAGACTCAAACACTCCACAAGAGGACAGATAGACACAGAGACAGGACAGTCCTCAGTCCGGACAAAACACAGAAATAATTACCTGACCAGATTCCTGATGTCAGATCCCGGGATCCCTACCAGAACAGAGTGGGAACCAACAGGTTCGATGGCGTAGACCTCACTGTGGCTGTGTGCCTTTCCGCTCTAGTGGGGGACCGCTTGGGCCAAATGCCCAGGTGCCGGCTGCCACGGTCATCCCACAAAAACAGTCAGGAATCACACAGCCCCAGTGAAGACGGTTGCCATCTCGGTGGAACCTCCAAATTGTCAAAGTTAGAATCAGGACTCACAATTTGTCAGACCACTCTGTTTTATTAGCACAGCGCTCTGCCAATAACATTCAGAATATGTGAGCGGCCATGCAAGCCCCAAACAGTCTTATTTATACAGATAAAAGAGCGGGAATCAGACAAAGGAACAAAGAAAGCAAAACTGTATCACCTGGGGCACAGCATGCATATCCTACTTCCTTACTAACTCTTTATGGATCTGAGGCTAATACTTCAACAATTGCCCTTAAATGGTGCAATTGTTCTATGTGAATGTCTGTATTCCTGACACCTGGATTGCAGCATTCCAACAGTTTTTCTTAAAGGTACAGACAGCATTTCTTTAATCCTTTCTATTTTCACAATATAATTCATTCTACTTTCACAGTACCATGTTAATTCTCTCAAGCCTTTCTATTCCAGAGACTTACAGGTTTGTCAGTTTACAGTCCAGGGAGAGGATGCTGAGGGGCCTGACGGTGTCTACTACGACGGGAAAAAAGACGGTGGCGTGGAAGAGGTGAACCTCTCAACCACCCTGGAACGTCTGCAGCGGCAACAAATCAAGGAGCTGTGCACTAGCTTCGCCCCATTGTTCTCAGCCACCCCAGGACGGACTGAACGGGCATACCACTCCATTGATACAGGTAATGCTCACCCAATCAGAATCCCACCCTACCGAGTGTCTCCTCATGCCCAAGCTGCTATAGAACGGGAGATCCAGAACATGCTACAGATGGGTATAATCCACTCATCTACCAGTGCATGGGCATCTCCAGTGGTTCTGGTACCCAAACCAGATGGGGAAATACACTTTTGCGTGGACTACCGTAAGCTAAATGCTGTAACTCGTCCGGACAACTATCCAATGCCACGTACCGATGAGCTATTGGAAAAGTTGGGACGTGCCCAGTTCATCTCTACAATAGACTTAACCAAGGGGTACTGGCAAGTACCGCTAGATGAACCTGCCAAGGAGAGGTCAGCATTCGTCACCCATGCGGGGGTGTATGAATTCAATGTCCTTCCTTTCGGCCTTCGAAATGCACCCGCCACCTTCCAGAGGCTGGTAGGTGGTCTACTAGCTGGACTGGGAGAATTTGCAGTTGCCTACCTCGATGATGTGGCCATTTTTTCAGACTCCTGGCCCGAACACCTACTACACCTGGAAAAGGTCTTTGAGCGCATCAGGCAGGCAGGACTAACTGTTAAGGCCAAAAAGTGTCAAATAGGCCAAAACAGAGTGACTTACCTGGGGTACCAGGTGGGTCGAGGAACCATAAACCCCCTACAGGCCAAGGTGGATGCTATCCAAAAGTGGCCTGTCCCACGGTCCAAAAAGCAGGTCCAATCCTTCTTAGGCTTGGCCGGATACTACAGGCGATTTGTACCACACTACAGCCAAATCGCTGCCCCACTGACCGACCTGACCAAAAAGACCCAGCCAAATGCAGTTCGGTGGACTGATGAGTGTCAAAAGGCCTTTACCCAACTTAAGGCAACGCTCATGTCTGACCCTGTGCTCAGGGCCCCGGACTTTGACAAGCCATTCCTAGTAACCACAGATGCATCTGAGCGTGGTATAGGAGCAGTGCTCATGCAGGAAGCAACAGATCACAACTTTCATCCTGTCGTGTTTCTCAGCAAGAAACTGTCTGAGAGGGAAAGTCACTGGTCAGTCAGTGAAAAGGAATGCTATGCCATTGTGTACGCCCTGGAAAAGCTACGCCCATATGTTTGGGGACGGCGGTTCCAACTACAAACTGACCATGCTGCACTAAAGTGGCTTCATACTGCCAAGGGGAACAACAAGAAACTTCTTCGTTGGAGTTTAGCTCTCCAAGATTTTGATTTTGAAATTCAACACATCACAGGAGCTTCTAATAAAGTTGCTGATGCACTCTCCCGTGAGAGTTTCCCAGAATTCAGTAGTTAAAAAGTGTTCTTAAAATGTAGAAGTCTGTTAGTTATATACTTAGTAGTATATGTAAAGGTGCATGTGTTGTAGTAATCTGTTTATTTTAAAGTTCTAGAAGGAAATCGCCGCCAGTGAGCGTCCCCACTGTCTGCAATTTGGGGGGCGTGTCATAAACAGATAACTAAGGGTTAATGTCTCTTTCCCCTGAAGCACCTGACCAGAGGACCAATCAGAAAACTGGATTTTTTCAACTCTAGGTGGAGGGAAGTTTGTGTCTGAGTCTTTTGTCTGTCTGCCTGCTTTCTCTGAGCTTTGGAGAAGCAGTTTCTACTTTCTAGTCTTCTGTTTCTAAGTGTAAGGACAAAGAGATCAGATAGTAAGTTATATGGTTTCTTTTCTTTGGTATTTGCATGAATATAAGTGCTGGAGTGCTTTGATTTGTATTCTTTTTGAATAAGGCTGTTTATTCAATATTCTTTTAAGCAATTGACCCTGTATGGTATCATCTTAATACAGAGAGACCATTTGTAGGTATTTTTCTTTCTTTTTATATAAAGCTTTCTTTTAAGACCTGTTGGAATTTTTCTTTACTTCAGGGAAATTGAGTCTGTACTCACCAGGGAATTGGTGGGAGGAAGAAATCAGGGGGCGATCTGTGTGTTGGATTTGCTAGCCTGATTTTGCATTCCCTCTGGGAGAATAGGAAAGTGCTTTTGGTTTCCAGGATTGGGAACGGAGAGGGGGAGTCACTCTGTATAGTTTCACAGAGCTTGTGTCTGTGTATCTCTCCAGGAGCACCTGGAGGGGGGAAGGGAAAAAGGATTATTTCCCTTTGTTGTGAGACTCAAGGGATTTGGGTCTTGGGGTCCCCAGGGAAGGTTTTTCAGAGGGACCAGAGTGCCCCAAAACACTCTAATTTTTTGGGTGGTGGCAGCAAGTACCAGGTCCAAGCTGGTAACTAAGCTTGGAGGTTTTCATGCTAAACCCCATATTTTGGACGCTAAGGTCCAAATCTGGGACTAAGGTTATGACAGCGCGGGATCGATGTCCGCGGCTCCCCCTGTCAAATCAGCAACTCCGTTGGGGTTGGTGTTGTTCCGGAATCGATATAAGCGCGCTCGGGGATCGATATATGGCGTCTAGATGAGACGCCATATATCGATCCCCGAGCAATCGATTTTAACCCGCCGATACGGTGGGTAGTCTAGATGTAGCCTTACATTCCATCACAGGGACCTATTGAGGCTGTTGTGGAAAACGACCACAGGATTAATATTTGAATCAGCTCAGCCTGAGGCTCTTTTCTTGGTTACAAGCACGCAGGGGGCGACAGCTATTGGAATACTGTTCCTGAGCTAAAAATCACACAAGCCTTTTACAGCTTAAAACCACAAACAATGACACATACGTTGCACGTTAATTTCCTTATTTGGAATATATTGCAAAATATGATGCAGGTCAAAAGCAAGCTGAACAATCAGTTTTCCATATTTGGCCTTTCCTGTTATTTTTATTACACCTGGTGATATGGGAGCAAGACTCTCCATGTCTCAAGAAATGTCACTACCAACCTAGGCCATTTTCACATGCTGGGGTGCAATCCAGATCAGCGAGGAGTTGTGTCATCTGTAATCCTGGGTGAGATTCAGTGTTCTGCTGCTGGAGCTCCCCTGTCTGGATACTCCCAGCCAGCGTTCAAGGACGCACTGAGTGTCTGTATGATAAGTAACCCTGGACTGGCAGCTCTGACTCCAGCCGCCTGCTTGTTACACCCCAAGCACATTCTGGTTTGGGTAGAGAAGGCTCAGGGTTTGAGAGAAGGCTGGGGGTAGGAAGCTTCTGTTCATTATGCTGGACCTAACCCCAGTTTTACTTGAGTAAAGAGGAGATATTTGACATTGTGTGATGCTGCTCCTGTGCTCTGTTTCGAAAGTGTTGTGCAGCAGAGGAGGGTCTCTGGTAGTATGTATGTTACTGGCCTATTGGGGTGATGCTGAAACAGGACAGGGTACAGATGGCATCGTGGGGGTGGCATGAACCTTCACTCTTCATTTCCCCTTCCAAGAACAGAAGGGACAGGAATCCTTACCCAAAAAAACCATCATCTCATAGTTCCCCTGCATGACATCTCTGTAGAGGGCTCTCTGAGTGGGGTCCAGCAGAGTCCCCTCTTCCCTGAAGAAATACACAGCCACCTCCTCGAAGGTCACCGGCCCCTGAAAGAGCAGGAGTCCAATACTCAGTACCTGCTGACCCACTCACAACCCCACTATTCACGGAACAGCAGCACCAGGGAAATGGAAGCTCCGGGAGGCACATGTTAACAGAGTCCCAACCCACCTTGCTTACAGGAGCCAGAAGGCATCAGAGGGTAGAAAGAGAGAACCTTTGTGTCTCCCATCTGGCAGACAGAAGCAGGGTCTTCACATTTATGACATAGCTACTAGCCAGAGCTTAATATAGGAGATGGGGCTGTCTCTGGACCCTGATAGTGGCTCCCTGGTAGGAATCCAAGCACTCTCCAAATAAAATATATGGAAGAAAGGGGAAGTCAATCATAAAGAATAGAAGTTAGAAGGTCAGAATTGTAGTGCCCATTAACAAAGGTTTAGAGAAAACAGAGCCTATCAAACTAACGGGATATCCTTATTGGATGAGATCAAAAGTTTGGTTGCAGCTAATAGTATTGATGTAATATACCTAAACTTCCGTAAGGGACATGACTTGATTAGCACAATATTTTTACTAAAAAAAAACTAGAATGATACAAAATAAACACGGCATACATTAAATAGATTAAAAACTCTGATAGTAAATGGGGAACCATGATCGAGTGGATTTCTTTCTAGCAGGTTCCTACAGGGATTGGTTCTTGGCCCTGTGCTATTTAACATTCTTATCCATGACTTAGAAGAGAGTACAAAATCATCACTGATAAAGTTTACAGTTGCCACAAAGATTGGGGTTGGTGGTAATTAATGAAATGTCAGTAGATTCAGGCTCCATCGCTGAGAGTCTAGGAAGTTGTCCCAGCCCTGGCTGGATGGTTATTTCCTGTTCCACAAAGAGGGGAAGTTCCATTCCCAACTCCTGTGCCTTGAAATTAGGACCTATCTGACACTACACCCCCATATTCATCATAGTGGTATGATTATAATATGATTAGGACATAATTATGATCTATTTTGTAGAAGATGCATCATGTGTGGTGTCACTGGAAAAGTTCTGATTTGCTGAATATGATTATCCTATTTGTGTGCACATATCATGTTCGTATCTGAAGTTATGGATATTGACTCTGTATCTGTATTTCAAATGTGCTTACTCTGGGTAACACCCACAATGAGCCTTTCAGGTACAACAATAAAGAAGCCAGACAGTGCTGATGGCTCAACAAAGACAATGGACTGTGGAAGAGCTTAGCCTTCCTGTGAATGTTTCAGCCAGCCTATGAGTCATGGCTACTATGACTCAGCAGGGCCTGTGACCAGACCACATGACACTAAACTCCATTTTAGTACCTGTATTTTTCCACAAACTGGACTAGGAACTGAGTTTGGAACAAAAGGTTCCCACCATATGGAAAAGCTACATAAGGTGGGGTGTGACATCATCTCTTGGCCTCATTCTCCACACAAGAGAACTTCTGGAAACACCTGAGAAACAAAAACGGATGTGGGGGAAGTGCTGCTCCCAGGATCAAGAGATTTCTAGCTTGTGTATGGAAACTTGGGGGACTGCTTGTACCATCAGTCAGGGTGAGAAATTGCTAATTCAAATTCTATCCATCTAGTATGTTAGGCTTAGTCTGAGTTTTGGTTATTTGCTAAATAATCTGCTTTGATCTGTTTGTTATCACTTATAATCACTTAATCTATCTTTCTGCAGTTAATAAACTTGTTTGATGCTTTATCTTAACCAGCGTATTTTGAGTGAAGTGTCTGGGGAAAATCTCAGCTTGTTGTGCACATCTGTCCCATATCGAGGGGAAGGGGAACTACATTAATGAGCTTGTATTATAGAGATCCCTGTGCACTATAAGATGGTATCATTCTGGATTTATACTACAGCAAGTGTGCAAGATTGGGGAGTGGGAAATTGGCTCTTGTCTTCTATCTGTCCTTGAGTGGCTTAGGTAACGCACTCAGGTAGCTTAGTTGGCTGCATGGCGCCACCTGCTGTTGTGTTGGGTGATAACAGGCCCTGGAGAGGCTGGCGAAATCTCCAGCAAAGCAGTGTGAGAAGGGCTAGCCCAGCGTGAGGGTTAGAGGACACAGCAGTTCCCAGAAGCTCCACAAACTGCCTCCTGGGGGTGACAACCCATAACGCCCTACACTACACAAGTCTCAGCAGGTTTGTCACATGCTGTCCCCTCCCTTTCTCCACCCGAGATATTTCCTGCTTCCCACCACCTCTAGCAATTCCCACCCTCTTATGCATTTACTGCTCCTCAACCTCCAAGCAGAGCCCGCCACCCTGATAATCTCTTACCTGAGCCAGCTCCATTGCAGCCATTTCCTTGCCCCTGGGAGGACGAGATGATCTGCAGCGAAACATGGATGTTATTCTCTGGCCTGCTGGGGTGAAAAGGGCAAGGTGTGAGAATTCAGACTAGGCTTTTGTCCATTCCCCAAGCCGATTCCCCCCAGCTTTTCCCCTGCTAATGCACATTCTAGGTTCTAGCACACTGTGAAGCACAGAGTGACCTTATTCCAGTACAGGCCTAGCCCCCTCCCACCAGGGTGTAACCCTCTGACACATGGGGAAACCCTCCCAGTAACAGTTTCTCTCTTACACGTATCAAGTTTGCGGACAACACCAAGCTGGGAGGGGTTGTAAGTGCTTTGGAGGATTGGATTAAAATTCAAAATGATCTGGACAAACGGGAGAAATGATCTGAAGTAAATAGGATCAAATTCAGTAGAGACAAGTGCAAAGTACTCCACGTTGGAAGGAACAATCGGAGGCCAGAGAAGAGCAGAAAGAAAGGAGTCACTTTGGGGGATTCTCCCTGTCATTGTCCCCAAGGCAGCTGTCTCAGGTTTACAAAGGTGTTTCATGTTCCAGCCTTTGTACAGTCTCTCCTGGGAGTGCCCCTTTCATGGACTGGGCCTAGTTTTAGTTTTTGGTAGTTAACAAGCTTGGTTTATTGTTCATCTAACCAGTATGTGTGGATTGAAGTGTGTTGGAAACTCTGTTTGGGATAACAAGCTGGTGCATGTCATTTTCCGCTGATGAAATGACAGACTTCATATGAGCTTGGGTCGTTCAGTAGCGTGCTGGACAGTGTAAGATGCACATTTCTGGGGGAAAGTTGGGCACTTGAGAATTTGCTGGTTTTCTCCTGAGGTGTAATTCATGAGTGGCTGTCTAATACTGTGTAGCTGGGAGTGAGTTACATGCTGGAGACTGTGTGTTAATTGGCCAAGAGGGGCTGTTCTCGCGGGAAAACACTGGAAAAGGCACCCCATGCTGGAGGACTGAGGTACAGCTGTTTAACAGTCCAGATTGTACTCTGGGTAACATCACAGACACTCATTATGAGCCTCTTACAACACAGAGAAACTAAATCCATGTCCCAGAAATCGAAGACTCCAGACAGAGGGCAAGTGTCCCTGGCACTGCTTCTTGCTGACAGAGAGGTTCAGAGACAGTGCGAGAATCCTGGGGAAGCTGGGAACAGGAAGCATGGGCTGGCGGGGTTCGGTGGAGAAAGGGAACAGGAAGGGCAGGGATATTACTGAATCCAGGATCTTAGCAGTACTAGATGACAGGATAGCACATAGTGCAGCCCATTGGAAAACACAATCCCAACTATACGTACAAAATGATGGGGTCTAAATTAGTTGTTTCCACTCAAGAGAGTGATCTTGGAGTCACTGTGGATAGTTCTCTGAAAACATCCACTCAATGTGCAGCAGCAGTGAAAAAAAGTGAACAATGTAGGAAATAATTAAGAAAGTGATAGAAATGACAGTATATCTCATAGATCATATTTGTAAAAACAGCAAATAAATCCATGATACACCCACATCTTGAATACTGCATGCACATGTCACCCCATCTCAAAAATAGAAATATTGGAATTGGAAAAGGTTCAGAAAAGGGCAACAAAAATGATTAGGGGTATGGGACAGTTATGCCAGACCTAACCCCAGTTTCACTTGAGCAAACAGGAGATATTTGACACTGTGCAATACGGCTCCTGCGCTCTGTTCCCAAAGTGTTCTGCAGCAGAGGAGGGTCTCTGGTATTATGTGTGTCACTGGCCTATTGGGGTGATGCTGAAACAGGACAGGGTACAGATGGCATTGTGGGGGTGGCGTAAACCTTCACTCTTCATTTCCCCTTCCAAGAACAGAAGGGACAGGAACCCTTACCCAGCGAGGTCACAGTCTCATAGTTCTCCTGCATGACATCCCAGTAGAGGGCTCTCTGAGTGGGGTCCAGCAGAGCCCACTCTTCCCTGGTGAAATACATAGCCATCTCCTTGAAGGTCACCAGCCCCTAAAAGAGTAAGAGTCCAACACTAAGGACTTGCTGCCCCACTCACAGCCCCACTATTTGTGGCAGAGAAGAGTGAATCAAATGGAAGCTCTGGGTGGATCATAGTCAGGAGAGTCCCACCTCGACCTGGCTCAGAGTATCCAGCAAATGCCAGGGTGAGGGGATGAAGAGAGAGCCCCTTATCTCTCCCAGCATATCCATCACCCCCCTACTAGCCACTGACTGATACAGGAGATGGAGCCCCTAGCAGGGTCCAGGGAGAGCTCGCTGGTAGGATGCCCAACACCCTCCTCATTATGAGGAGCGGGATATGAAGGGAGAGGCAGCTCCAATAAGCCTGACTCATGGGTGTCCCCTTTATATCTCACAGCAGCTGATGGTTAATGAGGTCAGGCTCCAGCACTAGGAGTCTGGTCAATTTGACTAGCTCCATGTAGGTGGGTTATTTTCTCTCTTCACAAATTAGGGCATTTCCACCTCCAAACCTCCTGGGTCTGTACCTAGAATTTAGGCCACTTAGTAAATAACTCCCAACAGGTCTGCCACACCCTGGCCTCCTCCTTTCCCCACGCTGTGAATTTCCTGCCCCGCTCCAACCTCCAAACCAGACTCTGCAAACCTTCCCACCTCTGGTGTATTTGCTCTCCCTTTCCTCCAGCAGGAACCCACCAGCAACCCCCCGATAATCTCTACCTGGACTGACTCCACTGCAGCCATTTCTCTTCCCTGTCCCACGCCAGGCTGGGATGAGCTGGAGCAAAACATTCTGCAGCCTGTCTGGGGGAGAAGGGCAGTTGTGGGCGTTTCAGAACCGGTTTTAGTTAATTTCACATCACAATTCCCCCAGGCCCTTTCCCTGCAGACAGACACCCTAGATTCTGTCATGCTGGGAAATGCTCAATCTGTTTATTACAATTTAGACCTGGCCCCTCCTGCCAGGCTAAGTCCACAGACACATTTTTAACCTCCCTTCTCTCTCCCCACGGCAGCCACACCCCAGCAGGGGGAATATGGAGTCAGGAACTGGCTTTTGCTCTGTCTGATCCTTGTTTTGTTCACTGGAAAGTGGTTCTGCCCCAGGATGCAGCAATACATGTGTCTGGGTGGACTAGAGAGCTGGAAATCTCTCCCCCACATTCATTTCTCCCACTGCCCCTTTCAGTCTCTCCTTCCCCTGTCCTCTCTCCCTGCCCCTCTGGCTGGGACAGTCCCATTCCTGGGGGCTTTGCTCTCCCATGGCTGGATTTCCTCCTGGCAACCGCTAATGGGAGGAGAAATGAGGTGGTGGTGTTTGTGCAGAGTCACTTTCTTTCCAGACCCTAGGACATTTCCTGAGGTCTTTCAGTTACCTGGAGACTCTGGCTCAGAATTTAGTAGTAACAGGGCCCAGGACTGCCCTAGGGGGCTAGGACCAGCTGCAGAAAGCCATCCCCTGGGCCGGGCAGAGAAGAAGCTTTAATTAAGGTCACTTCCCAGCACAGAGCCCCACTGGGGGAGCAGCAGCTGCCAAGCCTGGTCTCCCAGATCACAATGGAGGCTGCAGCATCTGACCCAGGAAGCTGAACCCCAATATCCTGAGCAGAGAGGGACGGAGTGTATGAGCAGCTTCCCTCCTTTAGCTCTCTGGGGAGAGCAGCTAATGGGAGCCCCTCCTCACAGGGAGAATGGCTGATCTCATTTGACCCACTGTCCATCTGGAATCACTCCCTGTCTTTCCATACAGTGACTCTGGATTAACAACGGTCTCAATGACACCGGATTTCAGAAAGAATGAGTTCAGAACGCTGTGGAAAAGACCATCGTGTGGCAGTGCTGACTCCCTTCCCACCTCCCTCGCCCCGCAGATCTAGGACAAGGACTGGGGGCAAAAATTTTCCAAACGGAACTGAAAGTTCCTGCAGTTTTCAAAAGAGGAGAAAAGTAAATTCTGTGAATTCACACTAACAGTGTTTGCTAAGTGGACAGAAAGTTATCACAGTGACAGGGCACGTGACTGGGGAATGTACTTGGTGACCTGGTGACTAGGAGCCAGGACTCTGGTACAAGTTGAGCAGAGAGAAGGATCATGGTTAGCAGCAGCCCCCAGACACCCCCTAGTACCCAGAGCCCAGACCCCCCAGCCAGGGGCCCCAGACACCCCCCAGCCAGGATCCCATCAGATATTCCCTGGGACGCAGCCCCCAGAGTCCCTGGCCAGGGACCCCAGATACCCCTCAAAGCCCCACCGGCCAGAGAACCCCCACCACACCATGATTGCCAGGTTGGGAATCCCAAAGGGTTCCCCCCCACCAAGAGTCCCCAGCAGCCAGGGACCCCCTCAAGGGACCCCCCCCCCACTGGGAACTCAGTCCCTCACTGCCTGCCTAGGAACTTCCCCACCCTCCAGAACGATCTACCCTGACATTTGCCTGGGACCCCCTCCTCTGCCCAGTGTGACCCCCTGATGCTTTACAGTGCGACCCATCACTCTGCTTCCCTGGCATGCCCTCACCTAGTGCCAGGGATCCCCTCCCCCAGCTCTGTGCACTGGGCATGGCAACAAAACCAGGAACCAGCGGGGGAAGCACAGACAGAGCCCCTGGCACAGAACCAGGCTCCCTCTAACCCTCTGTCCTGCCTCCCCAAGAGACACCCACCCCCACTGTTCTGCAGCCACCAGGCCCCCAGCGATACCCACCTCCAGGACCCATAGCCTCAGGGATGGGCACATCAGAACCACCACCCCCGAAAACCCCAAACCTCCACAACCCACCAACCTGACTAGGGTACCCCCTGCCCAGCCACCCAGAGGCCTCCCCCTACCACAATGCCCCTTCAGCTGCAATCTCCCCACACAGACACCCTCCCTGCCCCTGCAAGTGTTACCTCACAGAGTGTGAGAAGTGGCTAGAAAGTTAACACCACCTCCTGCTGGCCAGTCACACAGGCAGAGGGAGCCTGGGGAGTGCTTCTTTAACAGGAGAATGGAAGGCCTGGAGGGCAAGAAAGATCCACGGGCTGTCACTAGCAAATAATAGCCACCATGGATCCACCCCAGAGGCGGCTGCATCTTAGCACATTGGGAAACAACCCATCATATTCAATTAGAAATAAAACAACTAGAGAGAAGTGGGGCAAATGTTTGGGGTATTTTATATCAATCTTTGACACACGCAGAGAGAACCCTGTCACAAACGACATTTGATAACATGAGAGAAAACCACCAAGATCGGAGGGGATTTGATGTTGCTATTAAATAACTAGTGGACAAGGGGGACTGTTGGACTGGATTTTATATGACTGTCCAATACATAAACAGAATGTGATGGTCCCCGCCGGCCACGGGGCAACCATTCACGTGAGCAGCTCAGAGCCCTTTGAGGAGCTGATTTAAGGGCAGGGGGGGGAGCTGGAAGGCTCCCTGGACAATGGAAGGGGGCCGCAGGGGAATTGGGAAATGGGGTCTGGGCAGTCTCCATGGGGGATGTGCTCCTCCCTTCCCTTCCCTGCCCTGGCAGAGAACGGGAACCTCATCCCATCCCACTCCAGTGGGAGCCATGTTCTGGGGAATGACCCAGGGCAACAATTTCCCACCCAAACAAGGACAAATCGCTGCAGATAAAATGGGTGGGAAAATCCACCCCCAATCGGAGAGATTTTAAATTGAGCTTTGAGAAGTATGGAGAGAAAAGGGAAAATCAGAGGCAATTAGAGAGCTGATCATTGGCGGGGGGGGGGAGGAGAATCTCCCTGGATTTTATAGCCACGTGTGATAATGAGAGAGAAAAGGGGAAATCTTGAGAGAATGTGTGTGTGGGAGGAAGTGGCAAAAACAGGGACAGGATCCAGTTAACTCACCTCCCTCCCACCCCGGGAATGTCCTGGCTGCACAGAGACAGATCTACCCCCCCACCCCAGTGACCTCCCCCCACTGCAACTCCGGCTTCTCCTCTCCCCTCGACACCTCCGCCCTCACACCAAAGGGGGGGGCTCTGCCAGCGCCTCCCCCTGAGCTCAACTCCTGCTCCTCCCCCCAGCCCGGATTGTGCCCTTTAGCCCCCCACGAACCCTGCCTCCAGCTGCCTGCCCCCCCCCGCCCATCAATTTCCTGCTCTGCGCCCGCCGCTCCCACGCTCCCTGTTACTTCCCCGCCCCGCTCCAGCCCCACCCCCAGCAGAACGTTACGGCTGGTGTGGGCAGGGGGAAGGGCAGCGGTTTCAGCGGCTGTTACTGGGCATGCGCAGTGCCCGGGAGTAGCACATTGCTATGGGGAGGGATTTAATACACCGCCCCACCCGCCGGGCCCGGGGTCCGCCCCTCCCGCCGACACGACGGCCGGGCCCCGGCCCCCTCATCCCAGCGGGGCGGGCGGGCGGGCGGATCCTCCTGCAGCTCCACTGGGGCCGAGGCGCCTTCAAGGCTTCTCCCAGGCTCCCTGGGGCAGAGTCACTTTCCTGCCCCCCAGCGCCTCTCATTCCCCGGGGGCTCCGGGTCACAATGTCCCACCGCCCTTCCCCCGCCTGCAGCTCCGGCTTCTCCCCTTCCGCCCCCGCCAGCCACACCAAGGGGAACCCCCGGGCCCCAGTCTCTGTCCCCACCTGGATCCCAGCGGGGCCGGGGGCAGATCCTGGCTGCAGTTGAGAACAGAGGCTCCGCTCTGGCTCGGGCAGCTCCAGCGCTGCTGGCAGCACCTGGAGAACCAGGAAGCAGCTGTTCAGCCCGGGCTCCGCGTCACAATATGCCAGAGCCCCGCCCCCAGGAGCTGCCCCGCCCCGGAGCTGAGCCATAGCCCCGCCCCCAGGAGCTGCCCTGCCCATGGGCTGTGCCAGAGCCACGCCCCCAGGAGCTGCCCCGCCCCCGGGCTGAGCCAGAGCCCCACCCCCAGGAGCTGCCCTGCCCATGGGCTGTGCCAGAGCCCCGCCCCCAGGAGCTGCTCCGCACCTGCTATGTGCTGGAGCCCCGCCCCTAGGAGCTGCCCCGCCCCTGCTCTGTGCTGGAGCCCCGCCCCGAGGAGCTGCCCTGCCCCCGAGCTGAGCCAGAGTCCCGCCCCCAGGAGCTGTCCGCACCTGGGATGTGTCAGAGCCCCGCCCCCTGGAATTACCCCATGTTGGGTCTCTGAGCTTTGTTCTCCTGCCGCCTTCTTCCCAGAACCCCCTGCTCCCTTCCTGTGTCTGCAAACACCCCCCCTCCCCCGGGACCGGCTGCAGTGCTCGCTGAGGCTGACTCCAGTGGCTGAAGTTGCCTCCATTTCTGCTTCACCTGGAGGGGCAGAGACAAAGAGAGGAGATGGTCCCAGGGTGTGAAACCAGAATCAGGGGGCAAGGAAAGAAGGACTGTTTGGAAAGGTGGGGTTTTTTTGTGGGGGGGGGGGAGCCAGAGGGATTCAGAAGAAGTTGGGCAGCAGAGGCTCAGGGAAATTGAGGGGAACCTCCTGGGTGTCTCAGCGTTGCCCAGGGTTAGTACAGCACCTTGCATAATATGGGGCCTGATCTCTGTCATGGTCTGTGCAGCACCTGGGAGCCCTGATGTCTGTTTCCTGATCACAGGCTCTGGGAATGGAGAGAGGGAAACCTCAGCACCTGAAGGTTAATGCAGCCCTGTGTGCAACCCCTGCTAGGGTGATCCGACAGCAAATGTGAAAAATTGGGATGGGGGTGGGGTTAATAGGCACCTATATAAGAAAAAGACCCAAAAATCGGGACATCTAGTCATGCTAGTCCCTGCTGTTCTCATAAGGGGTCGGCTTAGAGAGGGTTTGGCTACACTAAAGCTATCTTCCTACAGCTGTTTAGGGAAAGCGCTGCAGTGTGGACACACTGACAGCTACCAGCACTCTGTCATGGCCACATTTGCAGTGCTGTTGGGAGTGGTGCATTATGGGCAGCTATCCCAGCATTCAAGTGGCTGCAATGTGCTTTTCAAAAGAGGAGGGTGGGGTGGAGTGTGACACGGAGCGTGGGGGAGACAGAGCGAGTGGATTTTTGGAGCTGACACTGTGTCAGCTCCAGGCCTGGCAAGTTCAAGCCTCCTCCCCCACCCCTCTCTCATTCACTAAATGCAAATAGCCGCCTTTGTTCTTTTCCTCACAGACCAGATAAGCCGCTGATCCAAAACAGACCCCCCCTCCCCCGTGCCCACCCGGCTGCTTCTCTCCTCAAGCAAACACCAGCTGTGGGTGTTCCAAAGGGATCCCCCTGCCTCTGCTCATTCACTGCAAACAGTAACTGTGTTTGGTTTTTAGATAAGCAGCTCCGGGAGCCTTGAGCTCACAACAAAACAAACAGAGGCATCACACCAAAACAAAGAGCATTATCTCTACTTAAAAGCATTATGGGAAGGTTCCGCAGGTCAGTGACAGCGTAGTAAGATTAATCACTGTTTACACTGGCACCCCAGCGCTGCATCACCAGCTCTGTTCTCTTTATTCCTCTCGTCGAGGTGGAGCACATGCAGCACTGTAGCCAGGGAGATACAGCGCTGTATGTGCCTTGCCAGTGTGGACGGGGTGTAAGTTACAGCGCTGTAAAGCCACCACCTGCACTGTAACTCTCCAGTGTAGCCAAGGCCTGAGTTGTAGTAATAATAGCAGCCAAGAATCCGGTGGCACCTTCTAGACTAACAGACTAACACCTTCTAGACTAACAGTATTGGAGCATGAGCTGTCGTGGGTGAATACCCACTTTGTCAGATGCAACAATAGTCCCCTATGGGCTAGTGGTCAGGATTCCTGGTTTTCACCCAGGTGGCCTGGGTTCAACTTCTGGTGTGGGAAGAGTGCAGAGCTTTTGCCCAGAGTGGAGGCAGGAAATGAAAGGAACAGGAAGGGATCCTGCCAGCAGTGGAGTTAGACAGTGTAGGGAGGGGCCCCCAGAAGTGGGGGTGGGGCAGTGGTTTGGGGGGAGATGAGGGAAGGATCCCAGCAGTGCGGGAAGTTGACAACCTGGAGAGCACAGGCCTGGAATGGGGACCTGGAAGAGTGAATGTGTCCCTCTAAACCCATCAAGTGCAGACTAGGCAGGCTTGGAAGAATTGTGTATTTGTTGGTAAATGTCAATTTCTGTGTAAACACACAACCCAATGGCAAAATATTTCCATCAATAATCATCAAAATTGACAGATGGGCAAAGTAAGAAACATGCTGCTTGAGAACTTATCATGTTGTAGGAGCAGCAGTGATCTGTATGCTCTGTATAACCTGTATGCTCAAAAGGTCTGTTAAACTCCCCCAGCTTGTGTCCTTTCCCGCTTTGAATGCTTGTGAAGTGGCTTTCCCACTCTCCTTTGTACCTCCAGTGAATGCCCTTCACCCGGCCCATCTGGCCAGTGGTTCGCTGTGTTACATTCTATTGCACCTCAGGGAGACTGATCTTCATCGCACCGTCCATCGCTGCGCTGTGGGACACTTACCTTAAAGGATCCTGACATCTCCACTGCCAGGCCTGTCCTGGGAGCGTGAGTATGAGTGTGACACCCTCCCCCATCCCTTCTTTTGAGCTTAGCTATCAAGCTAATAAATGTGCTGCTTTCTGCCAGACTCTGGTGGGGAGGGGCATTATTAGTCCTCTCTAAGCTTACTAACTGACCCAATTTTGGGTAACACAAGCAACATTGTTTGATCTGTTATTGTACCGAAAGGGGAGATGGTTGTCTATAAAGGAGAGTGAAGACTAAATGCCTCTGATGAGAATGGGATTTGAACCCATGCAGGCAGAGCATGATGGGGCAGCAGTCCATCACCTTAACCACTCGGTCACCTCATCTGAGCTGTGAAAAAATGGACAGGAGGAGAAATCTAAGGCCGGCAGAGATGGGGACACTAAGGAGTTTTGAAATACTAAGTGAAAGCAGGGTCTGAATGAGCTCCCCTCTCTCACCTAGTGAGGAGCTGGGGAAAGACTTCAGGAACAGACCGTGTTTGCATAGACACACCTACTCTGCCTAACTATGCAGCATGATGGGGCCGCTTCCCCAAAATGACCAGTTTGGGATGGTCTTGGGTTACAAATGACTTTAGGATTGAGTGGAATGAAATGTTATTCTCCTTCCTGTATGAGTGAAGGGCAGCAGAACATACCTAGTCCGTCCTGATGGAGGGGTAGGTGAGTGAGGAATAGCTTTTATTGGACTGCAGAGAAGTGATTGAGGACGTCACCCTAAACCAGTGGTCCCCAAACATTTCACATTGTGCCCTCTTAGCCATGGCTGTGGCCCCTCGGAAGCCACGGTCAAGAACCGGGGCTGGGAGGAGTGGGGCTGTTGCTTGCTGGGGTGAGGGGTGCGGACAGGGGTAAAGGGGTCGACGCCGGGCTGGGAGCCAGAGTCTCAGGCTGAGGGTGGGGTTGGGGAAGAGCTGTGGCAGAGTGGTGCTCCCTCCCTGCCCTCTATGTGGGCTGGCTCAGGTCCTGAGATGCCCCCATGAATGTTCCTCTGTGTCCCCCTAGGAGTCGCACCCCACATTATGGGGACCACTGAACCCTACTCGCTAAGCCGGGGCTAGTGATGCCAAACCCCCGGGAAAGGGAGAACAAGTGTGGGGGCCTCAGCACCAGAACCATGCCCCTACCTTCTGTCTGTGGCTCTACCCCCTTCCACCCATGGCCCCATCCACTGTCACTTCTGTTCCACCCCTTCCCCCACCAGCCCCACCCTATCACTCCTTTACCCCTGCCTCGCTGTTGCCCTGAGACCAGAGAAGCTCTGTGCCCCTGCTGCAGCCCCCGGGCTGTAGCAGGGAGTGGGAGCTCCTCCAGCCCTGGGGCTGACATAGGGGAGACTTTTCCAGGGGGCCCTAACTTGGCCAGGGCCCCTGATCATGGGCCCCACTGTCCCCTTGGCAGTGCAAGGTTTGGGGAGGCTGAGCCCCCTTGTCATAAACAGATAGCTAAGGGTTAATGTTCTTTTACCTATAAAGGGGTAACACCAGTAACCTAAAACACCTGACCAGAGGACCAATCAGGAAACAAGACTTTTTCAAATCTGGGTGGAGGGAAATTTGTGTGTGAGTTCTTTGTTCTTTGTCTTGTGTCTGTGGCGTCTCGGCTATGAGAGTGATTTTTCTATCTCCTGCCTTTCTAATCTTCTGTTTCCAAGTTGTAAGTACTAAGATAATAAGACAATAAGTTTATATTGGTTTTTTTTTGTATTTACATGTGTGTAGTTGCTGGAATGTTTAAATTGTATTCTTTTTGGATAAGGCTGTTTATTCATTTTTTTCTTTTAAGCAAATAACCCTGTATTTGTCACCTTAATACAGAGAGACCATTTTTATGTCCTTTTCTTTCTTTTTATATAAAGCTTTCTTTTTAAGACCTATTGGATTTTTTCTTTAGTGGGGACTCCAGGGAATTGAGTCTGCAGCTCACCAGGGAATTGGTGGGAGGAAGAAGTCAGGGGGAAAATCTCGTTGTGTTAGATTTACTAGCCTGACTTTGCATACCCTCTGGGTAAGGGGGAAGAGAGATTAGCTATCTTGGTACTTCTATTTCCAGGACTGGAAACAGGGAGGGGGGAGTCCCTCTGTTTAGATACACGGAGCTTGCTTCTGTATATCTCTCCAGGAACCCAGGGAGGGAACACCTGGAGGGGAGGAGGGGGAAGGGAAATGGTTTATTCCCCTTTGTTGTGAGACTCAAGGCATCTGAGTCTGGGGGTCCCCCGGGGAAGGTTTTGGGGAGACCACAGCGAGCCAGGCACTGTATAAATCCCTGGCTGGTGGCAGCTTTACCAGGTCCAAGCTGGTAACTAAGCTTGGAGGTTTTCATGGTAACACCCATATTTTGGACGCTAAGGTCCAAATCTGGGAAAAAATGTTATGATACCCCTCCCCCCTGAGCCTCCATTACGAGCCGCCCTGGCTAAAACTGCTCAGTGTGTGGCCAGTTTCTGTGTTTTCTGCTGCTCGTTCTGGGGAGCCTGGCCGGCCTTAGGGGTGGTGCCCCCCGATAGCCGCCCAGGGCTCCAGGGATCAAAGGGCACCGTGTGGCAGTGCAAAGGTGCTCACTGCTCTCCCCTGCCCCAATGCTCCTCCATGGGTCCATAGAGGTTTGAGGGGAGTAAGGAGCAACCCTATGTGCTCCATGCGTCCTGGTCACTTTTCCCACTTGGGCTGTGCTGTGAGGGGAGCATCAGAAGCTGCTGCTCTCTGCCCTCCCGCTATGCAGCCCGGCTGAGGAAAGTGACCTGGATGCAGGGAGCTCGGATGATCTCACTTCTTGCCCCCACATCCCACAGCCCCTAGGGGTGCCCAGATGAGCAGCGTTCCAGGGAGGAGTGGGGGGCAGCAATGCCAGCTGCTCCATGCACACAGGTCAGTCTCCCCATGTGGGTGCAGGAGGGGGTGCAAGGGTTTCTGTGATGCCTATTCTATCAATATCGTCACTCAATACCAGGCACTCAAATTCACCAGTCTTAGTACTTAGACGTTTAGCGTTTGTATTTAAGCACTTCTAAAATGTGTCCCATTTTAGCTGTCTGCTATTACATGATGTAATTGAGGGAGACTCTTTCATTTCACTGTTTCTCATCAGAACCTACCTGTACATTATCATCTTCCATTCTCTCCACCTTACTAGGCTATAGAGAATCCCTGTGAATAGTTCCTCTCCTAACGGATTTCTCTGTCTGAACCCTGTGCTCCTCAGCGCCTGTCGGCTTTCCCCAGCTCTGAGTCTGTGTCTACACCGCACACCTTACCACGGTGCAGCTGTGCCACTCTAACCATGCCATTGTAAGGTGCGCTGTGTGGCCGTCCTTATCGCTGAGAGAGAGCTTCCCCGGCAACAAAGCCAAACTACCTCCAATGAGGGGCAGGAGCTTTGTCACCGGGAGCACAGCTCCACCTATGATGCGCTGTTCACACTGCCGCTTTTCATGGCTCAAATTTTGGCATTCGGGGAGTGTTTTCTCTCACCGCAGAGAGACAAAATTTTTAGCAACAAAAGCCGAAATTAAAAAAAACTCCTCTGCAACCTATTTAATTTTACCTTTATACAACCTTTATACTGCCTCCAGTTCTGGTATCCTCATTTGAAAAATATGTTGTGAAATTGGAGCTAGGGCAGCAAAGAGCCACCAAATGTTTTGAGGGCTGGAGAAAAATGCCTTCCAGTGAGCTATTGAAAGAGCTCAACCTGTTTAGCTTATCAAAAGAAGATTGAAAGGTGATTTCATTGAAATGTTGAAGGGCCTTAATGGAGAGAAAAGATTGGGTATTTACGGGCTCTTGAATGGAGCAGAGAAAGGCATAACAAGACCCAATGGCTGGAAAGTGAAAAGAGACAAATTCATATTACAACTGAGGCACAATAGTCAACAGCGAGGATGATTCACCACAGGAGCAAGCTACCAAGGAAAGTGGTGGATTCACCATCTCCTGATGTCATTTAATGAAGACTAGATGCCTTTCTGGAATGTGTTTGCCCCCAAAGTAGCTGTTATGTCATACAGGAGGCCTGTGATATGCAGGTTAGATGCTCTAATGGTGTCTTCTGACCATGAAGTCGACTAATTTCTGAAAAACTGAGTGTAGCATTGGGAGCAGCGTCTGATGTTTTCTTGTCTAGCCGGCTTGCTGCCTAGAACGAACACTCCTTGAGTGGGGTGATCCACAGGGAGTAGCTCAAACCTCCAAAGTGCCTGGCCAGGGGCAGGACATTAGCCCAGCAAGGGAGGGGTGTGTCAGTGACATCACAAAGGCCTTTTGCAGGACCTCAGACTATTGGTCAAAGGTGGTGGGGAGGTGGTGACCTCACAGAGAGATGCTGACATCAGCCAGGCAGGACAGGGGCGAGGGGCCAGGGAAACCTCAGAGACCTCTGTGGCTTTGCTTCAGCACGTTTCCTTCTCCAGGTCTCTCTTTGAGGACTGAGAGATTATTTGGGGTCATGGACGTGAGCGCCAGGAGGAACCTCTTTCCAGTTTCCTCCTTCCCTTGTAGTGATTTTACTAGAAAACAGCCGTCCCTGTTTAGAAGGTAAGAGCCTCCTGGAGGTTTGAAACCTGTTCAGTCTGATCTATCTGGTGACAAGTGAATTCTAGGCATGGAAAACACGAGCTTAAGGAGGCAGAATTTTATTGCGCACCTGGGATTTTGTCCCTTAGAATCGCTGGGGACATTAGAGTTTGTCCTTTTTGTTTCACCTCTTCCTCCATCCCTCCCTCCTCTTCTTCTCTTGCTTCTTTTGTCCTTTCTCCTGTTCCCTTCCCAACAACAGGACCGAGGTGTGTGTGTGTGTGTGTTGCAGGGAAGTCCTCTGCAGCTCCCACTATGGAAGGTCCACCCAAAAATGTGGGACTGAAATAGTGCTCGGGCAGTGATCCCCACCGGTGACCTGGGCCATCCTTTGGGCTCTCTGGTGAGAACCCTCAGCCTCCCATCCTCCGTCTCTACCCTGATTGGTTGAGCAGGGGGATATTGACAGGGAGGAGACTCAGGTCCTTGTTGTTCTCTTTTAAGATCAAGTAAATAAGTCAGAACCAGTTCTATCTTTGATTAATTTTGCTGCTTCTCTGCATTAAAATTGTCTCTGAGCAGTTGATGATTCCCTCTAACATTGCAGTTCTCCTCAAATACTTGCTGAATAATTACTGTCACTGTTGTTGGTCTGCAGCTCATCTGAGAGCACAGTATTCAGGTCATTCAATGTCTGAAATTCAAGATCCGATGGTTTGTTTGAAAATCAGGGCTCTTCGGTCCTATTCCCAACACTGCCTCTGACGGGCTGTGTGACCTAAGACAAGTCAATTCTCCTTTCTCAGCCTGAGCTTCTCCCTCTTTCAAGTAGGGATAATAATGATCCGCTCTTACCTACCTCATGGTGGGTGAAGGATGCGGATCCATTTGGGAGTGTCACTAGAAGTAGTGCATAATATGAAGTTTCCCAGATTATGACATAATAGATTAGCTGAAATAGTCTATTTTATTTGTATTTTTTTATTTTGAAATTGTTAATAGTAGCAACGACTTAGCTCAGATTGAAGCATCTTATCTAATGGTTGAGATGTAAGTGTCTCCTCTTTGTGTGCGAGGAGACAATTTAACACACTCTGACAAAGAGGAGATGCTTTTGTTTTGCAACAAAATATTTTTGCAAAGATCTTTCATCCCACTTGTTATGATTTTGAGAAACAAACTGGTTTAGTCTAAATGGGATTTTCGGACAGAAACGGTTTGAATGAAATTTTCCCACCATCTCGATTCCTGGGCTCTGGGGTGTTTTCATCTGTTAGAACAGGAGTCAGAACTGGTTGCTTCTCTTTCTGGCTCTGCCATCACCTTGTTGTGTAGGCCTTGGGTAGGTCACTTCCCTTCTCCCATCTGTCCAATCGGAACAGGAACAGTTCTCAAACTATGGGCAGTTTAGAGCCCAAGTGAGATAAGGGGTATTAAAGCCCTCTGGGAAGGAGAAAGGGGAGTTTCACAGTGTTTAGCACCAAGGAATTCTAAAGTTTGCTAAAATGTCTAGTCTGTGGAAACAAGAAATGGTCGGGGCCAAACTTATTAACCACTGCCTTTTTAAAGCCCATTCAAAGATGTGAGTCCCTATCTTTTAGGTACCTGTGGTTCTTTGCCAGCAGCAGAGAAGAGGTTCCTGCCTCCGTTTTTGTGGCCTTAACAAACCAGGTGTTGTGCCCCAGTTCTCGTCTGAGACCCCTGAAAAAGAACATCTTCCCATCCATGAACAAGACAGGACCTATCTTTCAAAGGGGAACAAAAAGACCTCTGGGACTTACAGACTAGCTAGCCTGACTGCCATAGCTGGAGAGATCCTGCAATACATTCTTAAACACTCAGTTTGTCAGCAGCACCTACAGGATGATTTGGTTCTTATGACTAGTGAGCGTGGAATTGTCAAGAACAAATCATTCCAAACCAATCCTCTTTCCTTCTTTGGCAGGGTTCTGGGCCTGGTAGAGGTGAGTAAACAATAGATGGGATCTAGCTTGGTGTTACTAAGGCTTTCGACACAGTCCCATAGGACATTCTCAGAAGCAAACGACGGAAATGTAGTCCAGCTGCAATCAGTGTAATGTGGGTGCAGAGCTGGTTGAAAGCCAAGACTCCAGGAGCCCTTCTCCATGTTTAGCTGCCCAATGGGGAGGGTGAACCTAGTGGGTCTGGCAGGGATCAGTCCGGTGTCAGGTACTATTCTATATTTTCATGAATGATTTGGAAAATGGAGTGGAGAGCATGCTCCTAAAGTTTACAACTGACACCAAGCACTTTGGAGCACAGGATTGAAATTCAAAACACCCTTAACAAATTGGAGACTTGGTCTTCTTGAGCCAAACTCCATGGTTAGGGCTCTCTCTCTACACTGGGCTGAAGTGAAACCCCAGAGCCAAGCACTCCTCCTGGGCAGTGAGCTCCGACCTTGAATGGTCAGATGCTGCTTAGCACTCTCAGAGCAGCTTTTGCTGGGGGATTCTCCCAGCACTTTCCAATAGCGGGAAGGTATGAAATCCCCATTTGACTGCTGGGGACAGAGCCCAAGAGTGGGGAGCAACTTGCCCAAAGTCCCCAGAAAAAGGAAAACAACCAGCAGAGGAACCAATAGGAAACCCAGCAATGGAACTCAGGAGTCCTGGGGGTGTGCTGTGGTGACCAGATGTCCCAATTCTATAGGGACAGTCCGAATTTTGGGGTCTTATCTAGGATCCTATTACCCCCCACGCCATCCCGATTTTTCACACTTGCTCTCTGGTCACCCTAGGGTGTGCACATGTGTGGGTCCCAGCTGCTCCCTGCCCCCCTCATTGAAGCAGATGTGCAGGGTTACTGCCCTGGGAAGTGCAGGGCACCAGTGGATGTGGGGTTGGGTGGAGGTAGGGTCTGGCTTCAGGCAGGGCAAGGGCTGCGTGGCTGGCTGGCTTCAGGCAGCGGGGTGCATCAGGGGTTGGCTGGAGACAGGGCAGGGAGGATGCGGCTGGTGCAGGCAAAGCAGAAGGTGCAGGGCTGGCTGGAGACAGAGGCTGACTGCCGGCAGGGCAGGGCAGGGGGTGCAGGGCTGGCTGCGGGCAGGGCCGTTGCAAGGAAGTTTCATGCCCTAGGCGAAACTTCCACCTTGCAGCCTCCCCACCAGCACCCCTGCCCTGAGGCGCCCCACCCGTGGCAGCTCCCCCCTCCACCCTGAGGCTCCCCTCTTGTGGCAACTCTCCTGCTCTGCCCTGCGGCACCCCCGTCGCCCGAGCTCACCCCTGCTCCGAGCACGAGCACCCCGAGCACGCCGTGGCCGCTTCACTACTCCCACCTCCAACGCTTGCGGTGCCTAAGCCTGCCAGGCAGTCAAGCACCCTCCTCTGAGCCACAGCAGCCCTGACAGTTGACAATAGAGGCACCTTAACCCCTGAGTTCCTTCAATGTGTCCCCCTCGGGGGTCCAGCTCCGATCACCAGATACTCAGGGTATGTCTATACCACCTGCCGAATCGGTGGGCAGCGATCGATCCAGCGGGGGTTGATATATCGCGTCTAGTGTAGATGCAATACATTGAGTGCTCTCCCCTCGCCTGCTGTACTCCAGCTCGGTGAGAGGCGCAGGCAGAGTCTATGGGGAGCTGCAGCAGTCAACTCACCGCGACTGTGACACTATAAGTATAATCTAATATCTCATTGAAAGGTGACAGGGCCAGAAAGAGTTAATTAACTCACCTCACCGACTGACCTGACCCGTGGGTGAACCTTAAAAACTGGTTAACAAGATATGTAAATGAACAGAGCTTTGAAATGCAAGTCTGCAGTGTTAGAGGTGGAAGGGGAGGTGTTTGCTCAGGTCTTGTGATGTCAGCAAACAAGTCTTGTCTATTGCTATAGTTTTAATTCAAAGAGCAAAAAAAGAATATTAACATTTATGATGATACTTGAGTGAAATAGTATTATTGTCTGTGTCTCTTTGAAGGTTGTGGTAATCTGTATCTGAACTGTTTGATGGATCTACTAATTGCCAGGATGTTTGGAAGAAGAGTTAAGCCTATTTGTTTTCTCAGGCTGAAAGGCTGCTGGAAATGTTTAAGAACCTGGGACACGATCCTTCTTCATCTCAGATTTGCTTTGGGTTTCAAGAGGGGGAAACCTTAAGCCACAAGGATTGAGTTCCCCAGTCATTGACTGGAGCCACACTGAATATGGACATTGGATTATAACCTATGGACTATTTCTAAAAGGACTTTTGGCAACTACAAGCTCATCTCTACTTTGTATCTGAACCTCAAAAACTGAATTCAAGTCTATATGTCTATGAATCTTTTAACCAACACTCACTCTCTCTCTTTTCTTTTCTAATAAATTTTAGCTTAGTTAATAAGAATTGGCTATAGCATGTCTTTTAGGTAAAATCTAAGTTATAATTGAACCTGGTTATGTGGCTGATCCTTTGGGATCGGAAGAATCTTTTCTTTTATATGATGAAGTAAGATTTTCAGGAATCATCATCATATCTAACAGGTGTGTCTGGACGGAGGCCTGAGGCTGGGTACTTTAAGGGAACTGCGTGGTTTAAACTTCTAAGTAACCAGTGAGGTACTACAGAAGCTGTTTTGTGCTGGCTTGGTAAATCTAAGTATTGAAATAACCAGCAGCGTTTGGGATTTGTCTGCCCTGTTTTGTCTGCAATTCACTCTGATTGAGTGAGCTGAGCTGGCTCCCACGGGCAGCACCGTCACACCTACAGCCAGGCTGCAGAGGTCCGGGGGATCTTAGGGGCCTTGGGGTGCACAGATACCTATGTCCAGGCCATAGCGGTCCCTGGGGGGCTTAGAGAGTTTGGGGGGGACACAGATACCAATCTCCATGCTCTAGGGTCCCATGGGGGCTTAGAGGGTTCGTGGGGGGCACATATTCCTACATCCAGGCTGTAGGGTTACCAGGGGGGCTTAGGGGCTTAGTGGGGGGCAAAGATACCTACGTCCAGGCTGGAGGCATCCTGGGAGTCTTAGCGGATTTGTGGGGGCCAAAGACACCTATGATGTCCAGGCCGTAGGGGTACCAGTGAGTTTTAGGGGTTCGAGTGGGCACAGATACGTATGTCCAGGCTGTATCGCTCCCAGGGGGGGTTAGAGGTTTCGTGAGGGGCACAGATATCTAAGTCCAGATTGTAGATGTCCCGGGAGGGGGGGGTTAGGGGGGTTGTGGGAGTGCAAATACCTATGTCCAGGCTGTAGTGGTTCCTGGGGGCTTAGAGGGTTTCTGAGGGGCACATATACCTACGTGCACACTGGAGTGTCGCAAGGGGCTTATGGAGTCTATATGGGGTACAGATACCAATGTTCTGGCTGTATAGGTCCCTCGGGGTCTTAGGGGGTTTGTGGGGGGCACAGATACCTACGTCCAGGCTGCAGGGGTCTCGGAGGGGCTTAGGGTCTGTCACGGAGTGTGGGGGAGTCCGGTCCTGCACCCCTCTTCCTGGGACTCACAGTGACTCTCAGCCTGCCAGTAAAACAGAAGGTTTATTGGACAACAGGAGCGAAGGATACAGCAGAGCTTGGAGGCAAATTCAGGACCCCACAATCAAGTCCTTCTAGGGGTTCAGGAAACTTAGTTCCCAGTTTGGGAATCCCTGAATTCCAACCACCCAGACCAAAACCGAAACTGAACTAACCCAACTCCCTCCAGCTGGCCATTTGCTGTGTCCAGCTTCCCGGGCAAAGGTGCTGACCCCTCCCCCCACCTAGCTCAGGTTACAGGCTGAGCAAGTGTCCGGTCCTAAAGTCACCCCCTGCTCTCCCATCCCCCACACAGACAGTCCCTACTCCATCACAGTAATGCACAGAGCATTTCCCGCATGGAGCAACAGTGACACCATGTGGCCAGGCAGGATAATGCACAGCGCATTTCCCGCATGGAGCAACATTGACGCCTTGTGACCACACCAGGTAATGGACAGAGCATTTTCTGCATGTAGCAACAGTGACACCATGTGGCCATGCAGGGAAATGCACAGAGCATTTCCTGGATGGAGCAACAGTGATTCCATGTGGCCACGCAGGGTAATGCACAGAGCATTTCTCTCATAGAGGAACAGTGACAACATGTGGCCATGCAGGGTAATGCACAGAGCATCACGCCTATGTAGAGGCTGTAGAGATCCCTGGGGGGCTTAGGGGTCGTGGGGGGCACAGATAGCTACGTCCAGGCTGGAGACATTCTGGTGGGCATTAGGGGCTTCATGAGGGGCACAAATATCTACGTCAGGGCTGGAGAGGTCCCTGGATGGCTTAGGGGGTTGTGGTGAGCATAGATACATACGTCCAGGCTGCAGGGGTCCCAGAGGGACTTAGGGGTTGTAATGTAGTGTGGTGGAATCTGGCCCTGCACCCCTCTTCCTGGGACACACGGTGACTCAGCCAGCCAGTAAAACAGAAGGTTTTTTAGGCCAACAGGAACGAAGGATACAGCAGGGCTTTTGGGCACAACCAGGACCCCTCAATCGAGTCCTTCTGGGGGTTCAGGAAGCTTAGTTCCCAGTTTGGGATTCCCTGAATTCCAACAACCCAGATCCAAACCAAAACTGAACTAACTCCCTCCAGCCACCCCCTTCCTTTATTCAGCTTCCTGGGCAAAGGTGCTGACCCCCTCCCCGCTGCCTAGCTTAAGTTACAGGCTTAGGTCCTGTCTCTCACCTAAAGTCACCCGCTGCTCTCCCATCCCCCACACAGACAGTCCCCACTCCATCACAGTAATGCCCAGAGCATTTCCTGCATGGAGCAACAGTGACACCATGTGGCCATGCAGGGAAATGCACAGAGCATTTCCTGGATGGAGCAACAGTGATTCCATGTGGCCACGCAGGGTAATGCACAGAGCATTTCTCTCATAGAGGAACAGTGACAACATGTGGCCATGCAGGTTAATGCACAGAGCATCACGCCTATGTAGAGGCTCTAGAGATCCCTGGGGGGCTTAGGGGTCGTGGGGGGCACAGATAGCTACGTCCAGGCTGGAGACATTCTGGTGGGCATTAGGGGCTTCATGAGGGGCACAAATATCTACGTCAGGGATGGAGAGGTCCCTGGATGGCTTAGGGGGTTGTGGTGAGCATAGATACGTACGTCCATGCTGTAGTGGTCCCTGGGGGTTTAAGGAGTTGGTAAGGGTCACAGAAACCTACGTATGGTCTGGAGGGGTCTCTGGGGGACTTAAGGCTTTGTGGTTGCGCAGATACCTACGTACCGGTTGGAGGGGGCCCTGGGGAGCTTAGGGGGTTTGTGTGGCGTACACATAGCTATAACCAGGCTGGTGGGGGCCCTATGGGTCTTAGAAGGCTGGTGGGGGGCAGAGATACCTATGTAGGGACTGGAGAAGTCCTGGGGAGGGCTTTGGGGGTTCCTGGAAGTCACAAATATCTACGTCCAGGCTGGAGGAGTTCTGGGGGTATTAGGGAGTTGTGCGGGGGCACAGATACCTATATCGAGGCTGTAGGGGTCCTGGGGTTGCTTTGGGGAATTTTGGGGTACAGATACTTACTTCCATGCTGTAGGGGTCGCTGGGAGGATCAGTGGGTTCGTGAGGGTGCACAGAGATCTACGTCCGGTCTATAGGGATCCTGGGGGGGGCTTAGGGGTTTGTAAGGGGCACAGATACATTCATCCAGGCAAGAGGGGTCCTAGGGACCTTAGGGGGTTCATGCTGGGCACAGATACCTGCGTCTAGGCTGGAGGGGTTTTGGGGGTCTTAGGAGGGTTGTGTGGGCACAGATACCTATGTCGATGCTGGAGGGGTCCTGTCATGTCTTAGCGGATTCGTGGGGTCAGAGATACCTACATCTAGGCTGGAGGGGTTCCGGGGGGATTAGGTGTGTTTGAGGGGGGAACAGATACCTACATCCTGATGGTAGGTGGCCCTGGGTAGTTTAGGCGGTTTTTGTCCGTCACAGATATAAACATCCATGCTGTAGGGGTCCCGAGGGACTTTGTGGGGCTGTAGGGGTCACAGATACCTACCTACAGTCTGGAAGGTTCCTGTGGGTAGTAAGGGGTGTGTGGGGCATACAGATGCCTACATCTGGGCTTGTGGGTTCCCTGGGGGGCTTAGAGGTTTGTGGAGAGCACAGATACCATTATCCAGGCTAGATGGTTTCTGGTGGGATTAGGTGGTTGTGGGGGGCACAGATACCTATGTAAGCAGAAGCAGGATGAACTCTACCCTCACATCTGGTGGTGAATTATGGCAAGTGTGGAAAAGGTTTTCAGGGTCTGATCATGTTTGCATAGACACACTCACCGTGCGTGACACGGCCACGGCAGCCTGGGATGGTTACTTTGGCAGCTATGGTATCCCCAGTTTATTTGTTGTTGGGGTGTGAGATGTGGAGTGTTGTCACCCTGATTGTGTTGATGAGGAATTGTGAAACAGCTTTGAGACAGGGATTCTCACCATCACTTGAGTGGCACTCACTAGACAAGGGAGTGGGCTCCTTGGGTGAGCTAGAATCACCAATTGCACTTTTTTTCTTTTAACAGTTGAATAGCAGTGTGGATTTTTTATTCTCTTAGAAGTTGAATTTCTAGGTTCTTGAGCTGAAATCTCTGAAAAGATGTGTTAGCTTGTGGGGGACTCTGAAACTGTATTGCAGAACACAGTAGTTGGCAGACAGGAGCAGTTTGTGGGAGTGTCCCACGGAGTGAGGTGAGTCTAGCAGTTTTGGGGGATAGCTGGAGCAGAACACAGGTCGGCTGGCAGAGCAGCTGGTGGACCGAGCTGAACAGTTTGTGGGGAAGGCAAAAGGAGAAACCCATGGAGAGGCAGAGCAGTCAGCAGTGGACCACATAAGGTGCCCCTTTCTACTCAGGCTGGCAGGGGGAAAAACCCTGCAGATAGACTCTTGAACTCTGGGGTTGCGCAACTGTGGGTGATTTTGGGGTTGCTGGACTCTTGAAACGTTGGAGATATTGGACTTTGGAGCCTTGGGGTGATTTGGGGATTGCTGGACTCATGAGCCCAGGGAAAAGGACACGGCCTAGTTGAGGTGTTTTCCCAATTTAATGCTATGTTGTTTATCTCACGTTATTAAACATTTTCTGCTGCACTCAGACTCTGTGCTTGCGAGAGGGGAAGTATCGCCTTTTTGAGGCACCTAGGAGTGCGTATGTAAAATTTTCCCATGTCACTGGGTGGGGGCTCGAGCTGGTTTGCATTACATTGTAGGCAAGGGACCCCTATGTATTGAACCCAGTCCTTGCTGCTATCAGTTCAGCCTGGCAGAAGGGTTCCTCCTACGTCCAGGCTCAAGGGGTCCCTGGGGGGCTTAGGGAGTTCGTGGGGGGCACAGATATCTAGGTCCAGGCTGTAGGGGGTCGGGGGAGGGCTCAGGAGTTTGGTGGGGGGCACAGATACCTACGTCCAGGCTGCAGGGGTCCCAGAGGGACTTAGGGGGTGTCACGTAGTGTGGTGGAATCTGGCCCTGCACCCCTCTTCCTGGGACACACAGTGACTCAGCCAGCCAGTAAAACAGAAGGTTTTTTTGGCCAACAGGAACGAAGGATACAGCAGGGCTTTTGGGCACAACCAGGACCCCTCAATCGAGTCCTTCTGGGGGTTCAGGAAGCTTAGTTCCCAGTTTGGGATTCCCTGAATTCCAACAACCCAGCTCCAAACCAAAACTGAACTAACTCCCTCCAGCCAGCCCCTTCCTTTATTCAGCTTCCTGGGCAAAGGTGCTGACCCCCTCCCAGCTGCCTAGCTTAAGTTACAGGCTTAGGTTCTGTCCCTCACCTAAAGTCACCCGCTGCTCTCCCATCCCCTACACAGACAGTCCGCACTCCATCACAGTAATGCCCAGAGCATTTCGCGCATGGAGCAACAATAACACTGTGTGGCCATGCAGGGTAATGCCCAGAGCATTTTTCTCCGTGGAGCAACAGTGTCACCCTGTGGCCATACAGGGTAATGCACAGAGCATTTCCTGCATGGAGCAACAGTGACACCATGTGGTCACGCAGGGTAATGCACAGAGCATTTCCTGCATGGAACAACAGTGACACCGTGTGGTCACGCAGGGTAATGCACAGAGCATTTCCTGCATGGAGCAACAGTGACACCATGTGGCCACACAGGGTAATGCACAGAGCATCGCACCTACGTGGAGGCTGTAGAGATCCCTCGAGGGCTTATGGGGGTTCGTAGGGTCACAGATATCTACATCCAGTAGGGGCGGGACCCTGGGAGAGTTAGGGGGGTTGTGAGGGGCATAGGTACTTGCGTCCAGGCTGTAGAGGTCCTGGTGGGGATTAAAGGCTTCCTGGAGGACAGCAATATCTACGTCCAGGCTGAAGGGGTCCCTGGACGCTTAGGGGGTTGTGGTGAGCACAGTGATCCCTGGGGGTATAGGGACTTGGTGAGGGGCACAGATACCTATGTATGTCCTGGAGGGATCCCTGGGGGGGGGGCTTAGTGGAACTGTAGGAGACACAGATACCTACGTCCAGGCTATAGGCATTCTGGGGGGGCTTAGGGCTTTGGGGGGCACAGATACCTACATCCAGGCTGGAGGGGTCCCGGGGGGTTTAGGTGGTTTGTGGGGAGGGGCACAGATATGTACATCCAGGCTGGAGAGGTTCCGGAGAGGTTTAGGGGATTTTGCGGATGGCAGAAATACCTATCTCCATACTCTCGGGGTCCCGGGGGGCTTAGGGTTTTTTGGGAGGCACAGATATCTATGTCCAGGTTGGAGTGGTTCCTGGGGGGTTTAGGGAATTCCTGGGGGGCACAGATATCTAGGTCCATACTGTAGGGTTCCCTGGGTGGATTAGGGGTTTTCTGGGTGGCAGAGATACCTACGTCTAGGCTGTAGGGGTCCCTGGGAGGCTTAGGGGGTTTGTGGGGGGCAGAGATACCTACTTCCAGGCAATAAGTCTTCCAGGAGGAATTAGTGTGTTGGCGGGGCACAGATACCTAGGTTCAGGCTGGAGGGATCCCGGGGGGGGGGGGCTTACGCCGTTTGTGTTGGGCACAGATATCTGCATCCAGGCTGGAGTGGTCCCTGTGGGGGCTAAAGCGGTTTCTGGTGGGCACAGATAACTACCTCCAGGCTGGAGGGGTTTCTCGGCACTTAGGGGTTGTGGGGGCACAGATACCTCCATCCAGGCTGGAGGGTCCCTGGGGGGCTTAGCGGGTTCATGTGGGGCACAGATACCTAAGTCCAGACTGGATGGGTCCAGGGGGGGCTTATGGGGTTCAGGGAACACAGATGCTTATCTCTAGGCTATAGGGGTCCCTGGTGGGCTTAGGGGGTTTTGGGGGGCCCTAGATACCTAAGTCAATGCTGTAGGCGTCCCTACAGGTGCTTATGGGTTCGTGGGGTGCACAGATACTTATGTCCAGTCTGGAGGGGACAGGGGGGGTTGGGGTTTCATGAGGGGCACAGATACAAACCTCCAGGCTGTAGGAGTCCCAGGGAGGCTGTGGGGGTGCAGATACCTACATCTAGTCTGGATGGGTCCTGGGGGTTATAGGGGGTTTGTGGGGGGCACAGATACCTAGGTACAGGCTGTCGGTGTCCCGAGGAGATTAGGCGGTTAACTGGGGGCTCAGATACATCCAGGCTGGATGTGTCCCGAGGAGCTTAGGGGGTTTGTGGGGTGTTCAGACACCTGTGTCCAGGCTGTAGGGATCCCTGGGAGGTTAGAGGTTCGTGGGTGTCACAGATAGGGACTTCCAGGCTGAAGGGGTCGCTGGGACGCTTAGGGGGTTTGTGGGAGTACAGATACCTACGTCCAGGCTAAAGGGGTAATGGGGGTGCTTAGGGAATCGGGGTGGACACAGATACCTATGTCCAGGGTCTAGGGGTCCCGAGGGGATTGGGGGTTGAGGGGGGAACAGATGCCTACGTCCTAGCTGAAGGGGTCCTGGGTGGTTTAGGAGGTTCGTTGGAGTCACAGATACGTAAGTCCAGCCTGTAGGGGTTCCTGGGGTATTCGGGGATTTCTGGGGGTCACAGATACCTACGTTCAGACTGGAAGGGTTCCAGAGGGCTTAGGAGATTTATAGGGGGACAGATACCAACATCCTGGCTGTAGGGGTTCCCGTGGGGATTAGGTGGTTTATGGGGGGCACAGATTACTCATAGACTCATAGACTCTAGGACTGGAAGGGACCTCGAGAGGTCATCGAGTCCAGTCCCCTGCCCTCATGGCAGGACCAAATACTGTCTAGACCATCCCTAATAGACATTTATCTAACCTACTCTTAAATATCTCCACAGATGGAGATTCCACAACTTCCCTAGGCAATCTATTCCAGTGTTTAACTACCCTGACAGTTAGGAACTTTTTCCTAATGTCCAACCTAAATCTCCCTTGCTGCAGTTTAAGCCCATTGCTTCTTGTTCTATCATTGGAGGCTAAGGTGAACAAGTTTTCTCCCTCCTCCTGATGACACCTTTTTAGAAACCTGAAAACTGCTATCACGTCCCCTCTCAGTCTTCTCTTTTCCAAACTAAACAAACCCAATTCCTTCAGCCTTCCTTCATAGGTCATGTTCTCAAGACCTTTAATCATTCTTGTTGCTCTTCTCTGGACCCTCTCCAATTTCTCCACATCTTTCTTGAAATGTGGTGCCCAGAACTGGACACAATACTCCAGTTGAGGCCTAACCAGTGCAGAGTAAAGCGGAAGAATGACTTCTCGTGTCTTGTTTACAACACACCTGTTAATGCATCCCAGAATCACGTTTGCTTTTTTTGCAACAGTATCACACTGTTGACTCATATTAAGCTTGTGGTCCACTACGACCCCTAGATCTCTTTCTGCCATACTCCTTCCTAGACAGTCTCTTCCCATTCTGTATGTGTGAAACTGATTGTTCCTTCCTAAGTGGAGCACTTTGCATTTATCTTTATTGAACTTCATCCTCTTTAGCTCAGACCATTTCTCCAATTTGTCCAGATCATTTTGAATTTTGACCCTGTCCTCCAAAGCAGTTGCAATCCCTCCCAGTTTGGTATCATCTGCAAACTTAATAAGCGTACTTTCTATGCCAACATCTAAATCGTTGATGAAGATATTGAACAGAACCGGTCCCAAAACAGACCCCTGCGGAACCCCACTTGCTATACCTTTCCAGCAGGATTGGGAGCCATTAACAACTACTCTCTGAGTACGGTTATCCAGCCAGTTATGCACCCACCTTATAGTAGCCCCATCTAAATTGTACTTTCCTAGTTTATCTATAAGAATATCATGTGAGACCGTATCAAATGCCTTACTAAAGTCTAGGTATATCACATCCACCGCTTCTCCCTTATCCACAAGGCTCGTTATCCTATCAAAGAACGCTATCAGATTAGTTTGACACGATTTTTTCTTTACAAATCCATGCTGGCTATTCCCTATCACCTTACCACCTTCCAAGTGTTTGGAGATGATTTCTTTGATTACCTGCTCCATTATCTTCCCTGGCACAGAAGTTAAACTAACTGGTCTGTAGTTTCCTGGGTTGTTTTTATTTCCCTTTTTATAGATGGGCACTATATTTGCCCCCTTCCAGTCTTCTGGAATCTCCCCCGTCTCCCATGATTTCCCAAAGATAATAGCTAGAGGCTCAGATACCTCTTCTATTAACTCCTTGAGTATTCTAGGATGCATTTCATCAGGCCCTGGTGACTTGCAGGCATCTAACTTTTCTAAGTGATTTTTTACTTGCTCTTTCCTTATTTTCTCTTCTAAACCTACCCTCTTCCCGTAAGCATTCACTATACTAGACATTCCTTCAGACTTCTCAGTGAAGACTGAAACAAAGAAGTCATTAAGCATCTCTGCCATTTCCAAGTCTCCCGTTACTGTTTCCCCCTCCTCACTGAGCAGTGGGCCTACCCTGTCCTTAGTCTTCCTCTTGCTTCTAATGTATGACAGATACCAATGTCCTGGCTGTAGATGTTCCTCCACGGTGGCCTCAGGGCTGGAAGAGCTCCCACTCCCTTCTATTACCTGGGGGCTGCAGCAGGGGCACAGAGCTTCTCTGGTCTCACTCCTTTACCCCTGCCCCGCTGTGGCCCTGACACCAGAGAAGCTCTGTGCCCCTGCTGCAGCCTCTGCGCCATATCAGGGAGTGGGAGCTCCTCCAGCCCTGGGGCCACCGTGAGGGAGACTTTTCCAGGGGGACCCAATTTGGCCAGGGGCCCCCGGGACCCCGACAGCCTGGATGTAGGGTTATGTGCGACCACAGCCCCTCTATGTACCTCAGGAACATCTACAGCCAGGACATTGGTATCTGTGCCCCCCGAACCCACAAAGCCCCCCAGGGACCTTTACAGCCAGTATGTTGGTATCTGTGCCCCCCATAAATCTCCTAAGCGCTCCAGGACCCCTCCAGTCTGCATGTAGGTATCTGTGACCCACAGAAATCCCTGAATGCCCCAGGAACCCCTACAGCCTGGACACTAGGTATCTGTGACTCCAACGAACCTCCTAAATCACCCAAGACACCTCCAGCTACGACGTAGGTATCTGTTCCCCCCTCAACCCCCAATCCCCTCGGGACCCCTAGACCCTGGACGTAGGCATCTGTGTCAGCCCCGATCCCTTAAGCACTCCCATTACCCCTTCAGCCTGGACGTAACTACCTGTGACAACCACGAACCCCCTAAGCCCCCAGGGATCCCTACAGCCTGGACACAGGTGTCTGAGCACCGCACGAACCCCCTAAGCTCCTCGGGACACATCCAGCCTGGATGTATCTGAGCCCCCAGTGAACCGCCTCATCTCCTCGGGACACCGACAGCCTGTACCTAGGTATCTGTGCCCCCCACAAACCCTCTATACCCCCCAGGACCCCTCCAGCCTAGATGTAGGTATCTGTACCCCCACAGCCCCCCTGGGACTCCTACAGCCTGGAGGTTCGTATCTGTGCCCCCCATGAAACCCCAACCCCCCCTGCCCCCTCCAACCTGGACATAAGTATCTGTGCACCCCATGAACCCATAAGCACCTGTAGGGACCCCTACAGCATGGACTTAGGTATCTGGGGCCCCCCAAAACCCCCTAAGCCCACCAGGGACCACTACAGCCTAGAGATAAGTATCTGTGCCCCGTGAACCCCATAAGCCCCCCCTGGATCCCTCCAGCCTGGATTTAGGTATCTGTGCCCCCTACGAACCCGCTAAGCTCCCCAGGGACCCTCCAGCCTGGACGGAGGTATCTGTGCCCCACCACAATCCCTAAGTGCCGAGACACCCCTCCAGCCTGGAGGTAGGTATCTTTGCCGAACACAAACTGCCTAAGCCCCCGCCCATCGGGAACCCTCCAGCCTGGATCTAGGTATCTGTGCCCCACAACACACTAATTCCCCCTGGAAGCCCTATTGCCTGGACTTAGGTATCGCTGCCCCCCACAAACCCCCTAAGCCTCCCAGGGACCCCTACAGCCTGTATGTATCTGTACCCCTCAGAAAACCCCTAATCCACCCGGGGAACCCTACAGCATGGACCTAGGTATCTGTGCCCCCCAGGAACCCCCTAAACCCCCCAGGAACCACTCCATCCTGGACAGTTATCTGTGCCTCCCAAAAAAACCCTAAGCCCCCCAGGGACCCCTAGATCCTGGAGATAGGTATCTCTGCTGTTCACAAAAATTCCTTATACTCCCTGGAACCTCTCCAGCCTGGACGTACATAGCTGTGCCCCCCACAACCCCCCTAAGCCCCCCGGGACCCCTCCAGCCTGGATGTAGGTATCTGTGCCCCCCCAAAGCCCTAAGCCCCCCCAGAATGCCTATAGCCTGGACGTAGGTATCTGTGTCCCCTACAATACCACTAAGCCCCCCCAGGGACCCCTCCAGGATAAACATAGGTATCTGTGCCCCACACCAAGTTCCTAAACCCCCAGGGATCACTGTGCTCACCACAACCTCTAAGCCGTCCAGGGACCTCTCCAGCCCGGACGTAGATATTGGTGTCCTCCAGGAAGCCCTTAATCCCCACCAGGACCTCTACACCGTGGACGCAAGTACCTATGCCCCCCACAACCCCCCTAACTCCCCCAGAGTCCCGACCATCCTGGACGTAGGTATCTGTGACCCTACGAACCCCCTTAAACCCCCCAGAATGCCTCTAGCATGGACGTAGCTATCTGTACCTCCCATGACCCCTAAGCCCCCAGGGATCTCTACAGCCTCTACGTAGGTGTGATGCTCTGTGCATTACCCTGAGTGGCCACACAGTGTCACTGTTGCCCCATGCAGGAAATGCTCTGGGCATTACCCTGCGTGGCCACATGGTGTCACTGTTGTTCCATGCGGGAAATGCTCTGGGCATTACTGTGATGGAGTGGGGACTGTCTGTGTGGGGGATGGGAGAGCAGGGGGTGACTTTAGGTGAGGGACAGGACCTAAGCCTGTTACTCGAGCTAGGCAGGGCTGAGAGAGTGAGCACCTTTGCCCGGGAAGCTGGACACAGGAAGGGGTCGGCTGGAGGGAGTTAGTTCAGTTTTGGTTTGGAGCTGGGTAGTTGGAATTCAGAGAATCCTAAACTGGGAACTAAGCTTCCTGAACACCCAGAAGGACTCGAGGGAGTTAGTTCAGTTTTGGTTTAGAATTCCTTGGTGCAAAAACACCATGAAACTCCCCTTTCTTCTTCACAGAGGGCTTCAACACCCCTTTTCTCACTCAGGCTCACAACTGCCCAGAATTCGAGAACTGTCCCTGTTCCCATTGGACAAATGGGAGGAGCCTGAGGTACAGAGAAGGGAGGTGACCTACCCAAGGGCCTACACAGCAAGGCGGTGGCAGAGCCAGAAAGAGAAGCTGCCAGTCAGACTCTTGTTCTAACAGACAACAAATCCCCCCAGAGGCAGGGATAGAGCTCAGGAACTGGGATGGTGGGAAAATTTCATTCCAACCGTTTCTGTCCAAATATCCCATTCAGACTAAACCAGTTTGTTTCTCAGAATCATAACAAGTGAGATGGAAGTTCTTTGCAAAAAGATTTTGTTGCAAAACAAAAGCATCTCCTGTTTGTCACAGTGTGTTAAATTGTGTCATCACACACAAGGAGGAGACACTTAGATCTTGAAAATTAGATAAGATGCTTCAGTCTGAGCTAAGTCATTGCTGCTCTTAACAATTCCAAAATAAAAAAATACAAATAAAAAAGACTGTTTCAGCTAATCTATTATGTCATAATCTGCTCTGAGTAAACGTGATGGGACACCTCATCTTATGCACTACTCTTAGTGACACTCTCCAATGGATCCCCATCCTCCACCCACCATGAGGTAGGTAAGAGTGGATCATTATTATCCCTACTTGAAAGCACACCATGGCCGCTTCACTTCTCCTGCCTCCCCTAGACCCTGGACGTAGGTATCTGTGTCAGCCCCGATCCCTTAAGCACTCCCATTACCACTTCAGCCTGGACGTAACTACCTGTGACCCCCACGAACCCCCTAAGCCCCCAGGGTTCCCTACAGCCTGGACACAGGTGTCTGAGCACCCCACAAACCCCCTAAGCTCCTCGGGACACATCCAGCCCTAAGCTCCCGGGACCCCTAGAGTATGGAGATAGGTATCTCTGCCATCCGCAAAAACCCCTAATCCTCTCCGGAACCTCTCCAGCCTGGATGTACATATCTGTGCCCCTCCCCACAAACCACCTAAGCCCCCCGGGACCCCTCCAGCCTGGATGTAGGTATCTGTGCCCCCCCAAAGACCTAAGCCCCCCCAGAATGCCTATAGCCTGGACGTAGGTATCTGTGTCTCCTACAGTACCACTAAGCCCCCCCCAGGGACCCCTCCAGGACATACATAGGTATCTGTGCCCCTCACCAAGTCCCTATACTGCCAGGGATCACTGTGCTCACCACAACCCCCTAAGCGTCCAGGGACCCCTTCAGCCTGGACGTAGATATTGCTGTCCTCCAGGAAGCCTTTAATCCCCACCAGGACCTCTACAGCCTGGACGCAAGTACCTATGCCCCTCACATCCCCCATAACTCTCCCAGGGTCCCGCCCATACTGGATGTAGATATCTGTGACCCTAGGAACCCCCGTAAGCCCTCGAGGGATCTCTACAGCCTCCACGTAGGTGCGATGCTCTGTGCATTGCCCTGTGTGGCCACATGGTGTCACTGTTGCTCCATGCAGGAAATGTTCTGTGCATTACCCTGTATGGCCACATGGTGTCACTGTTGCTCTATGCAGGAAATGCTCTGTGCATTAGCCTGCGTGGCCACACGGTGCCACTGTTGCTCCATGTCGGGAAATGCTCTGTGCATTATCCTGCCTGGCCACACGGTGTCACTCTTGCTACAGGCAGGAAATGCTCTGTGCATTACCCTGTATGGCCACACAGAGTTACTGTTGCTCCATGCGTGAAATGCTCTGGGCATTACCCTGCGTGGCCACATGGTGTCACTGTTGTTCCATGCGGGAAATGCTCTGGGCATTACTGTGATGGAGTGGGGACTGTCTGTGTGGGGGATGGGAGAGCAGCAGGTGACTTTAGGTGAGGGACAGGACCTAAGCCTGTAACTTAAGCTAGGCAGCTGGGAGGGGGTCAGCACCTTTGCCCAGGAAGCTGAATAAAGGAAGGGGCTGGCTGGAGGGAGTTAGTTCAGTTTTGGTTTGGAGCTGGGTTGTTGGAATTCAGGGAATCCCAAACTGGGAACTAAGCTTCCTGAACCCCCAGAAGGACTCGATTGAGGGGTCCTGGTTGTGCCCAAAAGCCCTGCTGTATCCTTCGTTCCTGTTGGCCAAAAAAACCTTCTGTTTTACTGGCTGGCTGAGTCACTGTGTGTCCCAGGAAGAGGGGTGCAGGGCCAGATTCCACCACACTACGTGACACCCCCTAAGTCCCTCTGGGACCCCTGCAGCCTGGACGTAGGTATCTGTGCCCCCCACCAAACTTCTGAGCCCCCCCCGACCCCCTACATCCTGGACCTAGATATCTGTGCCCCCCACGAACTCCCTAAGCCCCCCAGGGACCCCTTGAGCCTGGACGTAGGTGGAACCCTTCTGCCAGGCTGAACTGATAGCAGCAAGGACTGGGTTCAATACATAGGGGTCCCTTGCCTACACTGTAATGCAAACCAGCTCGAGCCCCCACCCAGTGACATGGGAAAATTTTACATACGCACTCCTAGGTGCCTCAAAGAGGCGATACTTCCCCTCTCGCAAGCACAGAGTCTGGGTGTAGCAGAAAATGTTTAATAACGTGAGATAAACAACATAGCATTAAATTGGGAAAACACCTCAACTAGGCCGTGTCCTTTTCCCTGGGCTCATGAGTCCAGCAATCCCCAAATCACCCCAAGGCTCCAAAGTCCAATATCTCCAACGTTTCAAGAGTCCAGCAACCCCAAAATCACCCACAGTTGCGCAACCCCAGAGTTCAAGAGTCTATCTGCAGGGTTTTTCCCCCTGCCAGCCTGAGTAGAAAGGGGCACCTTATGTGGTCCACTGCTAACTGCTCTGCCTCTCCATGGGATTCTGCTTTTGCCTTCCCCACAAACTGCTCAGCTCGGTCCACCAGCTGCTCTGCCAGCCGACCTGTGTTCTGCTCCAGCTGTCCCCCAAAACTGCTAGACTCACCTCACTCCGTGGGACACTCCCACAAACTGCTCCTGTCTACCAACTACTGTGTTCTACAATACAGTTTCAGAGTCCCCCACAAGCTAACACATCTTTTCAGTGATTTCAGCTCCAGAACCTAGAAATTTAACTTTTAAGAGAATAAAAAATCAACACTGCTATTCAACTGTTAAAAGAAAAAAAGTGCAATTGGTGACTCTAGCTCACCCAAGGAGCCCACTCCCTTGTCTAGTGAGTGCCATTCAACTGATGGTGAGAATCCCTGTCTCAAAGCTGTTTCACAGTTCCTCATCCACACAATCAGGGTGACAACGCTCCACATCTCACACCCCAACAACAAATAAACTGGGGATACCATAGCTGCCAAAGTTACCATCCCAGGCTGCCGTGGCCGTGTCACGCACGGTGAGTGTGTCTATGCAAACATGATCAGACCCTGAAATCCTTTTCCACACTTGCCATAATTCACCACCAGATGTGAGGGTAGAGTTCATCCTGCTTCTGCTTACATAGGTATCTGTGCCCCCCACAACCCCCTAATCCCACCAGAACCCATCTAGCCTGGATAATGGTATCTGTGCTCTCCACAAACCTCTAAGCCCCCCAGGGAACCCACAAGCCCAGATGTAGGCATCTGTATGCCCCACACACCCCTTAATACCCACAGGAACCTTCCAGACTGTAGGTAGGTATCTGTGACCCCTAGAGCCCCACAAAGTCCCTCGGGACCCCTACAGCGTGGATGTTTGTATCTGTGACCGAAAAAAACCGCCTAAGCTACCCAGGGCCTCCTACCATCAGGATGTAGGTATCTGTTCCCCTCCTCAAACACACCTAATCCCCCCTGAACCCCTCCAGCCTAGATGTAGGTATCTCTGACCCCACGAATCCGCTAAGACATGACAGGACCCCTCCAGCATCGACATAGGTATCTGTGCCCACAAAACCCTCCTAAGACCCCCAAAACCCCTCCAGCCTAGACGCAGGTATCTGTGCCCAGCATGAACCCCCTAAGGTCCCTAGGACCCCTCTTGCCTGGATGAATGTATCTGTGCCCCTTACAAACCCCTAAGCCCCCCGCAGGATCCCTATAGACCGGACGTAGATCTCTGTACACCCCCACGAACCCACTGATCCTCCCAGCGACCCCTACAGCATGGAAGTAGGTATCTGTACCCCAAAATTCCCCAAAGCAACCCCAGGACCCCTACAGCCTCGATATAGGTATCTGTGCCCCCGCACAACTCCCTAATACCCCCAGAACTCCTCCAGCCTGGACGTAGATATTTGTGACTTCCAGGAACCCCCAAAGCCCCCCCCAGGACTTCTCCAGTCCCTACATAGGTATCTCTGCCCCCCACCAGCCTTCTAAGACCCATAGGGCCCCCACCAGCCTGGTTATAGCTATGTGTACGCCACACAAACCCCCTAAGCTCCCCAGGGCCCCCTCCAACTGGTACGTAGGTATCTGCGCAACCACAAACCCTTAAGTCCCCCAGGGACCCCTCCAGACCATACGTAGGTTTCTGTGACCCTTACCAACTCCTTAAACCCCCAGGGACCACTACAGCATGGACGTAAGTATCTATGCTCACCACAACCCCCTAAGCCATCCAGGGACCTCTCCAGCCCTGACGTAGATATTTGTGCCCCTCATGAAGCCCCTAATGCCCACAAGAATGTCTCCAGCCTGGACGTAGCTATCTGTGCCCCCCATGACCCCTAAGTCCCCAGGGATCTCTACAGCCTCTACATAGGCGTGATGCTCTGTGCATTACCCTGCATGGCCACATGTTGTCACTGTTCCTCTATGAGAGAAATGCTCTGTGCATTACTCTGTGTGGCCACATGGAATCACTGTTGCTCCATCCAGGAAATGCTCTGTGCATTTCCCTGCATGGCCACATGGTGTCACTGTTGCTCCATGCAGGAAATGCTCTGTCCATTACCTGGTGTGGTCACAAGCTGTCAATGTTGCTCAATGCGGGAAATGCGCTGTGCATTACCCTGCGTGGCCACATGGTGTCACTCTTGTTCCATGCAGCAAATGCTCTGTGCATTACCCTGTGTGGCCACATGGTGTCACTGTTGCTCCATGCAGGAAATGCTCTGGGCATTACTGTGATGGAGTGGGGACTGTCTGTGTGGGGGATGGGAGAGCAGCGGGTGACTTTAGGTGAGGGACAGGACCTAAGCCTGTAACTTAAGCTAGGCAGCTGGGAGGGGGTCAGCACCTTTGCCCAGGAAGCTGAATAAAGGAAGGGGCTGGCTGGAGGGAGTTAGTTCAGTTTTGGTTTGGAGCTGGGTTGTTGGAATTCAGGGAATCCCAAACTGGGAACTAAGCTTCCTGAACCCCCAGAAGGACTTGATTGAGGGGTCCTGGTTGTGCCCAAAAGCCCTGCTGTATCCTTCGTTCCTGTTGGCCAAAAAAACCTTCTGTTTTACTGGCTGGCTGAGTCACTGTGTGTCCCAGGAAGAGGGGTGCAGGGCCAGATTCCACCACACTACGTGACACCTCCTAAGTCCCTCTGGGACCCCTGCAGCCTGGATGTATGTATCTATGCCCACCACAACCCCCTAAGCCATCCAGGGACCTCTCCAGCCCTGACGTAGATATTTGTGCCCCTCATGAAGAACCTAATGCCCACCAGAATTTCTCCAGCCTGGACGTAGCTATCTGTGCCCCCCACGACCCCTAAGCCCCCCAGGGATCTCTACAGCCTCTACATAGGCGTGATGCTCTGTGCATTACCCTGCATGGCCACATGTTGTCACTGTTCCTCTATGAGAGAAATGCTCTGTGCATTACCCTGCGTGGCCACATGGAATCACTGTTGCTCCATCCAGGAAATGCTCTGGGCATTTCCCTGCATGGCCACATGGTGTCACTGTTGCTCCATGCAGGAAATGCTCTGTACATTACTGTGATGGAGTAGGGACTGTCTGTGTGGGGGATGGGAGAGCAGGGGGTGACTTTAGGACCGGACACGTGCTCAGCCTGTAACCTGAGCTAGGCGGGGGGAGGGGTCAGCACCTTTGCCCGGGAAGCTGGACACAGGAAATGGCCAGCTGGAGGGAGTTGGGTTAGTTCAGTTTCGGTTTTCGTCTGGGTGGTTGGAATTCAGGGATTCCCAAACTGGGAACTAAGTTTCCTGAACCCCTAGAAGGACTTAATTGTGGGGTCCTGCTTGTGCCTCCAAGCTCTGCTGTATCCTTCGCTCCTGTTGTCCAGTAAACCTTCTGTTTTACTGGCTGGCTGAGAGTCACTGTGAGTCCCAGGAAGAGGGGTGCAGGACCGGACTCCCCCACACTCCGTGACAGACCCTAAGCCCCTCCGAGACCCCTGCAGCCTGGACGTAGGTATCTGTGCCCCCCACAAACCCCCTAAGCCCCCGAGGGACCTATACAGCCAGAACATTGGTATCTGTACCCCATATAGACTCCATAAGCCCCTTGCGACACTCCAGTGTGCACGTAGGTATATGTGCCCCTCAGAAACCCTCTAAGCCCCCAGGAACCACTACAGCCTGGACATAGGTATTTGCACTCCCACAACCCCCCTAACCCCCCTCTCCCGGGACATCTACAATCTGGACGTAGATATCTGTGCCCCTCACGAAACATCTAACCCCCCCTGGGAACGATACAGCCTGGACATACGTATCTGTGCCCACTCGAACCCCTAAAACCCACTGGTACCCCTACGGCCTGGACATCATAGGTGTCTTTGGCCCCCACAAATCCCCTAAGACTCCCAGGATGCCTCCAGCCTGGACGTAGGTATCTTTGCCCCCCACTAACCCCCTAAGCCCCCCTGGTAACCCTACAGCCTGGATGTAGGAATATGTGCCCCCCACGAACCCTCTAAGCCCCCATGGGACCCTAGAGCATGGAGATTAGTATCTGTGTCCTCCCCAAACTCTCTAAGCCCCCCAGGGACCGCTATGGCCTGGACATAGGTATCTGTGCACCCCAAGGCCCCTAAGATCCCCCGGACCTCTGCAGCCTGGCTGTAGGTGTGACGGTGCTGCCCGTGGGAGCCAGCTCAGCTCACTCAATCAGAGTGAATTGCAAACAAAACAGGGCAGACAAATCCCAAACGCTGCTGGTTATTTCAATACTTAGATTTACCAAGCCAGCACAAAACAGCTTCTGTAGTACCTCACTGGTTACTTAGAAGTTTAAACCACGCAGTTCCCTTAAAGTACCCAGCCTCAGGCCTCCGTCCAGACACACCTGTTAGATATGATGATGATTCCTGAAAATCTTACTTCATCATATAAAAGAAAAGATTCTTCCGATCCCAAAGGATCAGCCACATAACCAGGTTCAATTATAACTTAGATTTTACCTAAAAGACATGCTATAGCCAATTCTTATTAACTAAGCTAAAATTTATTAGAAAAGAAAAGAGAGAGAGTGAGTGTTGGTTAAAAGATTAATAGACATATAGACTTGAATTCAGTTTTTGAGGTTCAGATACAAAGTAGAGATGAGCTTGTAGTTGCCAAAAGTCCTTTTAGAAATAGTCCATAGGTTATAATCCAATGTCCATATTCAGGGTGGCTCCAGTCAATGACTGGGGATCTCAATCCTTGTGGCTTAAGGTTTCCCCCTCTTGAAACCCAAAGCAGATCTGAGATGAAGAAGGATCGTGTCCCAGGTTCTTAAACATTTCCAGCAGCCTTTCAGCCTGAGAAAACAATAGGCTTAACTCTTCTTCCAAACATCCTGGCAATTAGTACATCCATCAAACAGTTCAGATACAGATTACCACAACCTTCAAAGAGACACAGACAATAATACTATTTCACTCAAGTATCATCATAAATGTTAATATTCTTTTTTTGCTCTTTGAATTAAAACTATAGCAATAGACAAGACTTGTTTGCTGACATCACAAGACCTGAGTAAACACTTCCCCTTCTACCTCTAACACTGCAGACTTGCATTTCAAAGCTCTGTTTATTTACATATCTTGTTAACCAGTTTTTAAGGTTCACCCACGGGTCAGGTCAGTCGGTGAGGTGAGTTAATTAACTCTTTCTGGCCCTGTCACCTTTCAATGAGATATTAGATTATACTTATGTCAGGGACTCTAACCCAGACGGCAAAGTTCGTTGTCTGACCGCGAGAGAGACAGGCAACACCAGCAAGGTCCGATCAAAAGCTCTTTATTGACAAGTGCACGCATCAATAGAGAGCAGCTCGTCTCCAGAGAGAACCAGCCTGCTCTTTACATCTTAGTATAAGCGTATGTAGACAGTTCCGTCGCGTCATAAATTATTCACTGGAGCAACCCACCCCCTTCTTCTAACAACTAGAAACTAGACACCTTTAGTATACATGCATGCCTAAAGTTAGAAATGTAGGGGAGTTAAAAACAAACAAAGAACAAAACCAGGGAGCGAAAACAAGGAGGCTGGGAAACTAGGACTCTTATCAGTTCTTCGAAGGAGCTGCCCGAACACAGCACATCTGGTACTATGCCAGGAATGCAGCTTCTCTCTTATCTCACTTTTTCCCAGCGCTTGTGAGACATGCTGCTGCTTCTCAGTGTTTTCCACTCAGGGATTACCCACAAACTTCTGTTAGCCTGACTTTGGTCAGGTTGGCATACCTGGTTTTGTCCGCTGTATCTTTATTCAGGCCTAACAATCCCCCCTTTGTCCCTAGAGGACCATAATGGGACTCTTGGGACACATATCCATTTAACAATTGTACGGGGGAGGCTAGTATACCATGACCCAAGGTCTGAGTGGAGGTCCTTAAAACTAAAAGTGTGATCAAGAGATATAGCATGGAAAACAACAGCAACATTCTTAATAGCTTGTAAATCTTTGTCAATTAAGCCAGAGTGATTAACAGCAAAGCAACATTTTTCCCCAATGCGAGCACAAGCCCCTCTCTAATTCAGCATTCATGGCATTTAGCACACGTCTATTTTGCAAAGCTACTTCTGCTACTTCATCAGTCTTTCGTTGCAACTTTTGGAAAGCGTCTATTAATGCATTAGCGGTTTTTTTTCAAGCTCTGCAGAAATATTTACAACTGCTCTCTTGAGCTTAGCCACCCACAATCCAGGAATGAGTGCACGGACAAAAGAGTGGAATCCTGTTTGTCTGACAACCAAGGGATTGGGGCACTGACTATAAATCAGTTAGGTATACCAAGTGGTCTAATTTCCCAGATGTTTCGGTGAATAATCCAGTCCCATGTGCATCCTCCCCATGGACCCGTCATGATTCGGTATGTGGAAGCCCACACCCCTCAGTCCAAATGCTTGGAAGGAGCACTGTAAATGTTTACACTTCCACCCAGAAAGTCTTTAGTATATCTCCATGACCACAGATCAGATGGTACTCCTGATGTGTCTGTAAGGGCAGTGGGACAAGTCTGGTACTCAAGATCACTCCAAATGGCCATCAGCTGGTCATTCAGGAAATTCTGAATCTCCAAACATACTAGATCCCACTGCAATGCCTTCCCAGCCTCAGTGATATTTAATACCATCTTTCCTTGGTGTAGTACTATATTACATTTGTCATTTAACTATTTTCAGGTACTTTTAAAAGGCATTGACATTAATAGCATAGGAGGGGGTTACATTATTAGTCACTGGAACGGTTTCAATACAGGTAAAATTTCCAGTGGCAGAACAAACTCTTCGGGTACTTGTTATTTAAAATCCAATTAGAGAGAGCAATACATGCTGAAGAATTTATCCACAACACAGGGCACAGCCTGTAGAATAAACCCCAAAATCCAATCAATACCACATTCCCAAGCATGGGTCCCACAAATTTTTTCTGCCAGTGTACAATTCTTTGTTTCTTCACCGGGGTCAGTTCTTAATGCCCTTTCTAGTCAGGAATTCCTGGACTTTAGCAATTTCAGTGGAGTGAGTGTTCCTTCTTCTTTCCCAAAACAGTCTTGGTGCAGCATCATATAGGGGAGAGGTTACTAGCACATCACCCTGTAATGGTTTTGCTTTTTCTAGAAAAATTCAAAGGCACAGTAGATCTGTCAGTGGATAAGGGAGAGGCTACTAGCACTTCACCTTGTACTTTTTCCCTACTGTCCAGAAGGCACAGTGGAGCTAGAAGGTGAAATAGGCTAATCATCAGTAGGAGAATTCTCCCAATGTGGAGGGGTCTTTTTGCAGTGAGAATCTTGGGTCCAAGCAGTCAGTTTTTGGTACTTCACAGCGGTGTTGGTAGTCATCAGGACTTAAGGGCCTTTCCAGCATGGAGCCAAGGCAGTCTTTCGTTGGTGGACCTTTACATCAATCCCGTCTCCTGGTTCCAAGGAGTGGCAGGGCTGCTAGGGTCTTTGGGTAGCGCTTCCTTACCTGTGAGAAAAAAAACTTAACACATTTCATTAGTGCCTGGCAGTGTTTTTCAGATCTCATAGCTGCATGGGCAAATTCAAGCCCTACTTTTCCTGGTTGTTAACCAAGTCTTAACTGTGAGCAGTGTCCTTGAATGGAGTCAGTGTCTTATCTATAGCCTGAGCTTGCTATTTTATTTTATTTTATTTTTTCAGTTAATTCATTCTGTTCTTTGTGCTTCTTCTCTTCTTGGCTTCTTTTAACCTGCAAAGGAAACTTTCACTTTTTACTTATACACCTTTTTCCCAACAATGAACACCTACACATTGTCATTATACAGTACATTAGTCTTATTATTTAATATATGCCACACACACCCTTTTACTAAAATAACCTTATTACAGAGCTTTCGAGCAACAAGCCAGGACAAGCACACCCACTTTGAGGAGTTCACTCAATACAACCTCTAGTCCAATAGCCTTCCACCATCCCCAGCCCTCTGGCTAGAAATCTGTGGTAGCCAGAAAGATCCCATGTACAATATGGGGAGTGGGTTAACTTTTCATGTCCTTGCTTTCAAAGACTGTTGGTACGCAAATTTTAACAACAATTTTTGCAATTAACAATTTGACCAATAAAGTTTCTTTTCCTTACTTAAGGAAATGCATTAGACTTTAGTATATCACATTCTCCTGATTTACCTAAACACTTTGTATTCCAAGTTGAACAAAACAAGTATCTGCATTTTAATTTAACCTTTTTGTTTGATTTTAAACTAGATTATTTTATAAAAATATTAAACACAAAAATTCCGGCCACAAGACAAACACCACAAGACAGAACATAGAACACAAAACATAATTTCTATTGTGCCAGTAAATGCATGGTACGTTGAATGCTGTTTAGCTGGCACCAGTTTTCTCTGATTATCTGAAAGACAAAAAAACAGAGGTCTACCCCTTCTGGGCAGACAATCATTGCTTAAAATAGACAAATACCCTTGTTGATTTCAGGAAAAACAGAGGAATTATCCCATATTTTGTGTGTTTCATAGGCAGCCCAGGTTTCAGTGGCTCCTACCTTATCAGTTAGATAATTTGCATGAATACAGATGCTTTCTGGCTTGCTTTTTACTTTTAACTCTTGCTTTCAAACACTGAAAGAAAACATCACTACTTATAGTGCCCTTACAGCCTAATAAAATTTCAATTACATAGCACTATATACATTCTTCAGCTAATTTAACTAAATTCTAAATGATTGCAATTAACAATTTCTTTGCCTCAATTTATTTACAAACATTTCAAAGACACCAAGAACTTTCCTCTTTAGCATTTTTACAAAGTTCAACTGCTGTTTCCTCCAGCAACTACAGAGTTAACTTCTCACTCTCCCTTAAATCACTTGCTTGTCTCCCAACAGCCACTTTTATCAACTCAAATCACCATTCCAAGTAAGTTCTGGGTATTTGAAATCCCCATGCTTACACTTACTTACTCCTTCCTTCCACTACACCCTTAAAGTTTTCCAACCTGTTTTCCAATCTCTCTGTCTGTTGCCTGCCCGCCTGGGCCCGATCCTGCTTTTCTCACTGAACCGTCCCTTCCATAGGCACCAACTTCTTCCACTACCAGTTTAGCTAGGAGGGTGGGCTTCTCAACTAGCCCCCCACCCCTCCTGGTCTCTTCCCTTAAACATTCTTACTCACAAGACTACCCGAGTCCTCCTTCATGAGGCTTGCCACCTAGACGAAGACACATGGCCCATTGGCCAAAGGCCATTTACTTAACATATAATTTGAAGGACTACTCTTAGAGGGTTTACCCAGAGACTCATTCATCTGTTTGACACTTAAACAGAAAAGAGAATTACACAGAGAGCAGAGGGAATTACAGTCTAAGCCAGACTTTCCCACTTCTATACACTGACCGCTACAGGGGACAGGACAGAAGGATCTCAATTTAACCTCAGAGCTGTCTCGCACACATGGCTTCCACTCCGAGGAATTACGAACAAGAGGTTCAGTTCCACCCACACTCCTAACACCCAAATGAACAGAGAAAAAAAACAACAACAGTAACTGGTTAAATAGAACAGAACCAGAACCAAATAGTGTTTCCTTATCCTATTAGGACTCACTTTTACTCATGCAGTTCTCAGCATATAACACCAACAGTACCAAGCAAAGCAAACACAAAATAACAAGGGTAAAACAAATAGATGGTGTAAATTCTGCAGGGCTCCCCCCTTCTTAATTGCTCACCAAACTGTGACAAATTTCTGTTACCAATCTATCCCTCATGTCAGATGATCAGGCTGACACTACAGGATCGTTGGGGGAAGATAAAGAAAACACACCATATAACTGAATTTTAAAGCTTCATTAATAAAATAATAAAACAACAACGGAGAGTGTTGGGAACGCTCTCACATCACTCAGGAAAATATTAAAGCCCCAAGCCCGAAGCTCCTTTCATACTTACACACGTACGTCCAGACTGGCCACTTCTGTGTATAATGTTCAGAGGAGGGGGAGAGGTGGAAGGGAGATTATCCTGTATACAGCTTGTCCAGAATTTCCAACATGCTTCTGCTCTTGGGAGGGCTGTTCTTTTACACCCTGGAATCTCCTGCGGCGTCTCTTTCAGAGATTCCAGTCCAGGTCGGCTGCCTGTGGCTTCTTTGGTGTCACCAAGCCACACCGACTCCAGGGTCACAAAGGCACACTGTTGGATCTTACTGGACAGTTAAGCTTTGCAAATGTAATTTCAGTTCTGTAACTTGTATTTCCTTTGCTTTGCCTCTGTCTATATTTTTTCCTTCACAGCCAGCTGGGGCCGAAAGCAGCCCCTCCCTACACCAAGCACAGTCCGCGCCGATTCCTGACCCTGAACGCAGAGCACCCCCCTCCTTCCATCCTGGGGCCAAGATGATTTTTAAATTAACCTGTTCCTTATGTCTTTTTCTTTCTTTTTCTCTTTCCCATTAAACATTCTAGTAGCAATGCTAACTACTTCAGACAAACTTTTCCCTTGCGTACCATCTGGATGCTTTCTAAATCTTTTTGCAATATCCTTTGCGCATTGTGACATGAAAACCATTTTAACCATCTCCTTTCCATGATCAGTTTCAGGATTTAAATTCCCATGCTTTTTAACTTCACAAATCAGTCGAGCACAAAAGTCAGAGAGGTGCTTATCTGGATGCTGAACACAAGCAGTCAGCTTGCTCCAATTTGGAGTAGCCTCCCCTGCATCTCTAATACCATTCAAAACAGCTTTTAAAAATCCATCCAACTTTCTCTTTTGAGCTGGATTATTGGGATTCCAGTTAGGGTCAGTAATTAGCCAAGGTGCATTCAAATGAGCTGCAGATTTTTCTTTTACTTTTTGTCTTTCATCTTCTGTCATGAGAGTATCTAATAACTGATTTACATTTGCCCAAGTGGGCACATGAGTGAAAAAGATTATGCAGAACATTCTTTCCACTGCCTCAGGATTGTCTCATAAGTGACGCATAGTGCACTGCCAGTTAAACAAATTTGAAGTTGCAAACAGGGTATGGGTAAAACCATCTCATGTTCCCCAGCAACCAGTAGAACCAGATAAGTTCTCAATGAGGCTTGTAATATCAGAGGTGTCTCAGAAACATTCTCTCTCATGGAGTTAAGTAACCTAGTGGGGGTCCACAAGGGCAAGGACAAGGGCTGCTGTAATATTGGGGGTGTTTGAAAAGCAGTCCCTGACCAAGTTTGCAAAAGGCTGGCTGGAGGCTGCACAGAGGGGGTGAGGCTGCCTGATTCCTCTGAAGATGAGGGAACATCACTCTGAGCTCCCCCTTGATTCTCCTCTGTCCCTGAACTGTCCCTAACCTGCTTTTGAATCCTTGCACTCCATCAGACGGGGAAGAACAGGAACAAAATTGTCCTCCTCCCGGTGCGGCTCTGGTGCATATGGTGGGTGATTTTTTTACAAGAGCTCTCCATACAAACAGCTTCAAAAGCTACCCATCCCTCCATGGGTTTATAATTATACCATACAAACAAGTAATCCATTTGTCTCGGCCTAAGATCAACCAAAATATCCCTTAAGGAGTTCCTCCTATCTGTGGAAAAGGTTTCACCCATCGGCCAGTCTCTAGTTGGGGACAAATGAAAGGTAAATGATGGCCATTGGATCCAACACAGATTTCTCATCTTAAATTTAACTAGATCAGCTGTCTCAGAAATCTCTTTCCAATCTCTAAGTATCAGAGACAACGGGGCATCCCCCGGGCACTTACTGCCAACTTGTCTCATTTTAATGAAGGGACTCTTACCCCTCTTCATGAAGGGACTCTAACCCCTCCTCCCCGGGTCGAGGTAAAGGGACTCTAACCCCCACCTCCCTGCGTCAAGCGCTCACTTACCTCTCCAGGGACTTGAACACCTGGACTGAGACTCAAACCCAGGCTGGGACTCTAACCCAGACAACTTGGATCCTGTGCAAACCTGGACTGGGACTCTAACCCAGACCTGGACTGGGACTCTAACCCAGACCTAAGTAGTCAGGGACTCTAACCCCGACAACCTGGACCATACTCAATGGGTAGGTGGACGTTGCTGGATTTTTACGAGTTTCAGCTGGTTCACAGAACACGCCTTATCGCCAACGCAGAGATCAGATCACCAGGCAAGGCTCCTCTAAACTGGAGGATGCGTGCTGCGTTGCCTCAGGGTCCGATCCCCCGCTGGAGAGTCAGACGGGTCCCGGCGGAGTTGCCAAAAATGTCAGGGACTCTAACCCAGATGGCAGAGTTCGTTGTCTGACCGCGAGAGAGACAGGCAACACCAGTAAGGTCCGATCAAAAGCTCTTTATTGACAAGTGCACGCATCAATAGAGAGCAGCTCGTCTCCAGAGAGAACCAGCCTACTCTTTACATCTTAGTATAAGCCTATATAGACAGTCCCGTCGTGTCATAAATTATTCACTGGAGCAACCCACCCCCTTCTTCTAACAACTAGAAACTAGACACCTTTAGTATACATGCATGCCTAAAGTTAGAAATGTAGGGGAGTTAAAAACAAACAAAGAACAAAACCAGGGAGCGAAAACAAGGAGGCTGGGAAACTAGGACTCTTATCAGTTCTTCGAAGGAGCTGCCCGAACACAGCACATCTGGTACTATGCCAGGAATGCAGTTTCTCTCTTATCTCATTTTTTCCCAGCGCTTGTGAGACATGCTGCTGCTTCTCAGTGTTTTCCACTCAGGGATTACCCACAAACCTCTGTTAGCCTGACTTTGGTCAGGTTGGCATACCTGGTTTTGTCTGCTATATCTTTATTCAGGCCTAACAATTATAATGTCACAGTCTCGGTGAGTTGACTGCTGCAGCTCCCCGTAGACTCTGCCTGCGCCTCTCACCGAGCTGGAGTACAGCAGGCGAGGGGAGAGCACTCAATGTATTGCATCTACACTAGACGCGATATATCAACCCCCGCTGGATCGATCGCTGCCCACCGATTCGGCAGGTGGTATAGACATACCCCGAGTATCTGGTGATCGGAGCTGGACCCCCGAGGGGGACACATTGAAGGAACTCAGGGGTTAAGGTGCCTCTATTGTCAACTGTCAGGGCTGCTGTGGCTCAGAGGAGGGTGCTTGACTGCCTGGAAGGCTTAGGCGCCGCAAGCCTTGGAGGTGGGAGAAGTGAAGCGGCCACGGCGTGCTCGGGGTACTCGTGCTCGGAGCAGGGGTGAGCTCGGGCGACGGGGGTGCCGCAGGGCAGAGCAGGAGAGTTGCCACAAGAGGGGAGCCTCAGGGTGGAGGGGGGAGCTGCCACAGGTGGGGCGCCTCAGGGCAGGGGTGCGGGGGGGGTGAGGGTGCAAGGTGGAAGTTTCGCCTAGGGCATGAAACTTCCTTGCACCGGCCCTGCCCCATGCCCTGCCTGCAGCCAGCCCTGCACCCCCTGCCCTGCCCTGCCGGCAGTCAGCCTCTGTCTCCAGCCAGCCCTGCACCTTCTATTTTGCCTGCACCAGCCGCATCCTCCCTGCCCTGTCTCCAGCCAACCCCTGATGCACCCCCCTGCCTGAAGCCAGCCAGCCACGCAGCCCTTGCCCTGCCTGAAGCCAGACCCTACCTCCAGCCAACCCCACATCCACTGGTGCCCTGCACTTCCCAAGGCAGTAACCCTGCACATCTGCTTCAATGAGGGGGGCAGGGAGCAGCTGGGACCCACACATGTGCACACCCTAGGGTGACCAGACAGCAAGTGTGAAAAATCGGGACGGCGTTGGTGGTAATAGGATCCTAGATAAGACCCCAAAATTCGGACTGTCCCTATAAAATTGGGACATCTGGTCACCACAGCACACCCCCAGGACTCCTGAGTTCCATTGCTGGGTTTCCTATTGCTTCCTCTGCTGGTTGTTTTCCTTTTTCCGGGGACTTTGGGCAAGTTGCTCCCCACTCTCGGGCTCTGTCCCCAGCAGTCAAATGGGGATTTCATACCTTCCCGCTATTGGAAAGTGCTGGGAGAATCCCCCAGCAAAAGCTGCTCTGAGAGTGCTAAGCAGCATCTGACCATTCAAGGTCGGAGCTCACTGCCCAGGAGGAGTGCTTGGCTCTGGGGTTTCACTTCAGCCCAGTACAGAGAGAAAGCCCTAACCATGGAGTTTGGCTCAAGAAGACCAAGTCTCCAATTTGTTAAGGGTGTTTTGAATTTCAATCCTGTGCTCCAAAGTGCTTGGTGTCAGTTGTAAACTTTAGGAGCATGCTCTCCACTCCATTTTCCAAATCATTCATGAAAATATAGAATAGTACCTGACACCGGACTGATCCCTGCCAGACCCACTAGGTTCACCCTCCCCGTTGGGCAGCTAAACATGGAGAAGGGCTCCTGGAGTCTTGGCTTTCAACCAGCTCTGCACCCACATTACACTGATTGCAGCTGGACTACATTTCCCTCGTTTGCTTCTGAGAATGTCCTATGGGACTGTGTCGAAAGCCTTAGTAACACCAAGCTAGATCCCATCTATTGTTTACTCACCTCTACCAGGCCCAGAACCCTGCCAAAGAAGGAAAGAGGATTGGTTTGGAATGATTTGTTCTTGACAATTCCACGCTCACTAGTCATAAGAACCAAATCATCCTGTAGGTGCTGCTGACAAACTGAGTGTTTAAGAATGTATTGCAGGATCTCTCCAGCTATGGCAGTCAGGCTAGCTAGTCTGTAAGTCCCAGAGGTCTTTTTGTTCCCCTTTGAAAGATAGGTCCTGTCTTGTTCATGGATGGGAAGATGTTCTTTTTCAGGGGTCTCAGACGAGAACTGGGGCACAACACCTGGTTTGTTAAGGCCACAAAAACGGAGGCAGGAACCTCTTCTCTGCTGCTGGCAAAGAACCACAGGTACCTAAAAGATAGGGACTCACATCTTTGAATGGGCTTTAAAAAGGCAGTGGTTAATAAGTTTGGCCCCGACCATTTCTTGTTTCCACAGACTAGACATTTTAGCAAACTTTAGAATTCCTTGGTGCTAAACACTGTGAAACTCCCCTTTCTCCTTCACAGAGGGCTTTAATACCCCTTATCTCACTTGGGCTCTAAACTGCCCATAGGTCGAGAACTGTTCCTGTTCCGATTGGACAGATGGGAGAAGGGAAGTGACCTACCCAAGGCCTACACAACAAGGCGATGGCAGAGCCAGAAAGAGAAGCAACCAGTTCTGACTCCTGTTCTAACAGATGAAAACACCCCAGAGCCCAGGAATCGAGATGGTGGGAAAATTTCATTCAAACCGTTTCTGTCCGAAAATCCCATTTAGACTAAACCAGTTTGTTTCTCAAAATCATAACAAGTGGGATGAAAGATCTTTGCAAAAATATTTTGTTGCAAAACAAAAGCATCTCCTCTTTGTCAGAGTGTGTTAAATTGTCTCCTCGCACACAAAGAGGAGACACTTACATCTCAACCATTAGATAAGATGCTTCAATCTGAGCTAAGTCGTTGCTACTATTAACAATTTCAAAATAAAAAAATACAAATAAAATAGACTATTTCAGCTAATCTATTATGTCATAATCTGGGAAACTTCATATTATGCACTACTTCTAGTGACACTCCCAAATGGATCCGCATCCTTCACCCACGATGAGGTAGGTAAGAGCGGATCATTATTATCCCTACTTGAAAGAGGGAGAAGCTCAGGCTGAGAAAGGAGAATTGACTTGTCTTAGGTCACACAGCTCGTCAGAGGCAGTGTTGGGAATAGGACCGAAGAGCCCTGATTTTCAAACAAACCATCGGATCTTGAATTTCAGACATTGAATGACCTGAATACTGTGCTCTCAGATGAGCTCCAGACCAACAACAGTGACAGTAATTATTCAGCAAGTATTTGAAGAGAACTGCAATGTTAGAGGGAATCATCAACTGCTCAGAGACAATTAATGCAGAGAAGCAGCAAAATTAATCAAAGATAGAACTGGTTCTGACTTATTTACTTGATCTTAAAAGAGAACAACAAGGACCTGAGTCTCCTCCCTGTCAATATCCCCCTGCTCAACCAATCAGGGTAGAGACGGAGGACGGGAGGCTGAGGGTTCTCACCAGAGAGCCCAAAGGATGGCCCAGGTCACCGGTGGGGATCACTGCCCGAGCACTATTTCAGTCCCACATTTTTGGGTGGACCTTCCATAGTGGGAGCTGCAGAGGACTTCCCTGCAACACACACACACACACACCTCGGTCCTGTTGTTGGGAAGGGAACAGGAGAAAGGACAAAAGAAGCAAGAGAAGAAGAGGAGGGAGGGATGGAGGAAGAGGTGAAACAAAAAGGACAAACCCTAATGTCCCCAGCGATTCTAAGGGACAAAATCCCAGGTGCGCAATAAAATTCTGCCTCCTTAAGCTCGTGTTTTCCATGCCTAGAATTCACTTGTCACCAGATAGATCAGACTGAACAGGTTTCAAACCTCCAGGAGGCTCTTACCTTCTAAACAGGGACGGCTGTTTTCTAGTAAAATCACTACAAGGGAAGGAGAAAACTCGAAAGAGGTTCCTCCTGGCGCTCACGTCCATGACCCCAAATAATCTCTCAGTCCTCAAAGAGAGACCTGGAGAAGGAAACGTGCTGAAGCAAAGCCACAGAGGTCTCTGAGGTTTCCCTGGCCCCTCCCCCCTATCCTGCCTGGCTGATGTCAGCATCTCTCTGTGAGGTCACCACCTCCCCACCACCTTTGACCAATAGTCTGAAGTCCTGCAAAAGGCCTTTGTGATGTCACTGACACACCCCTCCCTTACTGGGCTAATGTCCTGGCCCTGGCCAGGCACTTTGGAGGTTTGAGCTACTCCCTGTGGATCACCCCACTCAAGGAGCATTCGTTCTAGGCAGCAAGCTGGCTAGACAGGAAAACATCAGATGCTGCTCCCAATGCTACACTCAGTTTTTCAGAAATTAGTCGACTTCATGATCAGAAGACACCATTAGAGCATCTAACCTGCATATCACAGGCCTCCTGTATGACATAACAGCTACTTTGGGGGCAAACACATTCCAGAAAGGCATCTAGTCTTCATTAAATGACATCAGGAGATGATGAATCCACCACTTTCCTTGGTAGCTTGCTCCTGTGGTGAATCATCCTCGCTGTTGACTATTGTGCCTCAGTTGCAATATGAATTTGTCTCTTTTCACTTTCCAGCCATTGGGTCTTGTTATGCCTTTCTCTGCTCCATTCAAGAGCCCGAAAATACCCAATCTTTTCTCTCCATTAAGGCCCTTCAACATTTCAATGAAATCACCTTTCAATCTTCTTTTGATAAGCTAAACAGGTTGAGCTCTTTCAATAGCTCACTGGAAGGCATTTTTCTCCAGCCCTCAGAACATTTGGTGGCTCTTTGCTGCCCTAGCTCCAATTTCACAACATATTTTTCAAATGAGGATACCAGAACTGGAGGCAGTATAAAGGTTGTATAAAGGTAAAATTAAATAGGTTGCAGAGGAGTTTTTTTTAATTTCGGCTTTTGTTGCTAAAAATTTTGTCTCTCTGCGGTGAGAAAAAACACTCCCCGAATGCCAAAATTTGAGCCATGAAAAGCGGCAGTGTGAACAGCGCATCATAGGTGGAGCTGTGATCCCGGTGACAAAGCTCCTGCCCCTCATTGGAGGTAGTTTGGCTTTGTTGCCGGGGAAGCTCTCTCTCAGCGATAAGGACGGCCACACAGCGCACCTTACAATGGCATGGTTAGAGTGGCACAGCTGCACCGTGGTAAGGTGCGCGGTGTAGACACAGCCTCAGAGCTGGGGAAAGCCGACAGGCGCTGAGGAGCACAGGGTTCAGAGAGAGACATCCGTTAGGAGAGGAACTATTCACAGGGATTCTCTATAGCCTAGTAAGGTGGAGAGAATGGAAGATGATAATGTACAGGTAGGTTCTGATGAGAAACAGTGAAATGAAAGAGTCTCCCTCAATTACATCATGTAATAGCAGACAGCTAAAATGGGACACATTTTAGAAGTGCTTAAAGACAAACGCTAAACGTCTAAGTACTAAGACTGGTGAATTTGAGTGCCTGGTATTGAGTGACGATATTGATAGAATAGGCATCACAGAAACCCTTGCACCCCCTCCTGCACCCACATGGGGAGACTGACCTGTGTGCATGGAGCAGCTGGCATTGCTGCCCCCCACTCCTCCCTGGAACGCTGCTCATCTGGGCACCCCTAGGGGCTGTGGGATGTGGGGGCAAGAAGTGAGATCATCCGAGCTCCCTGCATCCAGGTCACTTTGCTCAGCCGGGCTGCATAGCGGGAGGGCAGAGAGCAGCAGCTTCTGATGCTCCCCTCACAGCACAGCCCAAGTGGGAAAAGTGACCAGGACGCATGGAGCACATAGGGTTGCTCCTTACTCCCCTCAAACCTCTATGGACCCATGGAGGAGCATTGGGGCAGGGGAGAGCAGTGAGCACCTTTGCACTGCCACACGGTGCCCTTTGACCCCTGGAGCCCTGGGCGGCTATCGGGGGTCACCACCCCTAAGGCCGGCCAGGCTCCCCAGAACGAGCAGCAGAAAACACAGAGACTGGCCACAAACTGAGCAGTGGTAGCCTGGGCGGCTCGTAATGGAGGCTCAGGGGGGAGGGGTGTCATAACATTTTTTCCCAGATTTGGAACTTAGCGTCCAAAATATGGGTGTTAGCATGAAAACCTCCAAGCTTAGTTACCAGCTTGGACCTGGTAAAGCTGCCACCAGCCAGGGATTTATACAGTGCCTGGCTCGCTGTGGTCTCCCCAAAACCTTCCCCGGGGGACCCCCAGACTCAGATGCCTTGAGTCTCACAACAAAGGGGAATAAACCATTTCCCTTCCCCTTCCTCCCCTCCAGGTGTTCCCTCCCTGGGTTCCTGGAGAGATGTACAGAAGCAAGCTCCGTGAATCTAAACAGAGGGACTACCCCCTCCCTGTTTCCAGTCCTGGAAATAGAAGTATCAAGATAGCTAATCTCTCTTCCCCCTTACCCAGAGGGTATGCAAAGTCAGGCTCGTAAATCTAACACAACGAGATTTTCCCCCTGACTTCTTCCTCCCACCAATTCCCTGATGAGCTGCAGACTCAATTCCCTGGAGTCCCCACTAAAGAAAAAATCCAACAGGTCTTAAAAAGAAAGCTTTTTATATAAAGAAAGAAAAGGACATAAAAATGGTCTCTCTGTATTAAGAAGACAAATACAGGGTTATTTGCTTAAAAGAAAAAAATGAATAAACAGCCTTATCCAAAAAGAATACAATTTAAACATTCCAGCAACTACACACATGTAAATACAAAAAAAAAACCAATATAAACTTATTGTCTTATTATCTTTGTACTTACAACTTGGAAACAGAAGATTAGAAAGGCAGGAGATAGAAAAATCACTCTCATAGCCGAGACGCCACAGACACAAGACAAAGAACAAAGAACTCACACACAAACTTCCCTCCACCGAGATTTGAAAAAGTCTTGTTTCCTGATTGGTCCTCTGGTCAGGTGTTTTAGGTTACTGGTGTTACCCCTTTATAGGTAAAAGAACATTAACCCTTAGCTATCTGTTTATGACAAGGGGGCTCAGCCTCCCCAAACCTTGCACTGCCAAGGGGACAGTGGGGCCCATGATCAGGGGCCCTGGCCAAGTTAGGGCCCCCTGGAAAAGTCTCCCCTATGTCAGCCCCAGGGCGGGAGGAGCTCTCACTCCCTGCTACAGCCCGGGGGCTGCAGCAGGGGCACAGAGCTTCTCTGGTCTCAGGGCCACAGCGGGGCAGGAGTAAAGGAGTGATAGGGTGGGGCTCGTGGGGGAAGGGGTGGAACAGAAGTGACAGTGGATGGGGCCATGGGTGGAAGGGGTAGAGCCGCAGACAGAAGGTAGGGGCATGGTTCTGGTGCTGGGGCCCCCACACTTGTTCTCCCTTTCCCGGGGGTTTGGCATCACTAGCCCCGGCTTAGCGAGTAGGGTTCAGTGGTCCCCATAATGTGGGGTGCGACTCCTAGGGGGACACAGAGGAACATTCATGGGGGCACCTCAGGACCTGAGCCAGCCCACATAGAGGGCAGGGAGGGAGCACCACTCTGCCACAGCTCTTCCCCAACCCCACCCTCAGCCTGAGACTCTGGCTCCCAGCCCGGCGTCGACCCCTTTACCCCTGTCCGCACCCCTCACCCCAGCAAGCAACAGCCCCACTCCTCCCAGCCCCGGTTCTTGACCGTGGCTTCAGAGGGGCCACAGCCATGGCTAAGAGGGCACAATGTGAAATGTTTGGGGACCACTGGTTTACGTGACGTCCTCAATCACTTCTCTGCAGTCCAATAAAAGCTATTCCTCACTCACCTACCCCTCCATCAGGACGGACTAGGTATGTTCTGCTACCCTTCACTCATACAGGAAGGAGAATAACATTTCATTCCACTCAATCCTAAAGTCATTTGTAACCCAAGACCATCCCAAACTGGTCATTTTGGGGAAGCGGCCCCATCATGCTGCATAGCTAGGCAGAGTAGGTGTGTCTATGCAAACACGGTCTGTTCCTGAAGTCTTTCCCCAGCTCCTCACTAGGTGAGAGAGGGGAGCTCATTCAGACCCTGCTTTCGCTTAGTATTTCAAAACTCCTTAGTGTCCCTATCTCTGCCGGCCTTAGATTTCTCCTCCTGTCCGTTTTTTGACAGCTCAGATGAGGTGACCGAGTGGTTAAGGTGATGGACTACTACCCCATGATGCTCTGCCTGCATGGGTTCAAATCCCATTCTCATCAGAGGCATTTAGTCTTCACCCTCCTTTATAGACAACCATCTCCCCTTCGGTACAATAACAGATCAAACAATGTTGCTTGTGTTACCCAAAATTGGGTCAGTTAGTAAGCTTAGAGAGGACTAATAATGCCCCTCCCCCCCAGAGTCTGGCAGAAAGCAGCACATTTATTAGCTTGATAGCTAAGCTCAAAAGATGGGATGGGGGAGGGTGTCACACTCATACTCACGCTCCCAGGACAGGCCTGGCAGTGGAGATGTCAGGATCCTTTAAGGTAAGTGTCCCACAGCGCAGCGATGGACGGTGCGATGAAGATCAGTCTCCCTGAGGTGCAATAGAATGTAACACAGCGAACCACTGGCCAGATGGGCCGGGTGAAGGGCATTCACTGGAGGTACAAAGGAGAGTGGGAAAGCCACTTCACAGGCATTCAAAGCGGGAAAGGACACAAGCTGGGGGAGTTTAACAGACCTTCTGAGCATACAGGTTATACAGAGCATACAGATCACTGCTGCTCCTACAACATGATAAGTTCTCAAGCAGCATGTTTCTTACTTTGCCCATCTGTCAATTTTGATGATTATTGATGGAAATATTTTGCCATTGGGTTGTGTGTTTACACAGAAATTGACATTTACCAACAAATACACAATTCTTCCAAGCCTGCCTAGTCTGCACTTGATGGGTTTAGAGGGACACATTCACTCTTCCAGGTCCCCATTCCAGGCCTGTGCTCTCCCGGTTGTCAACTTCCCGCACTGCTGGGATCCTTCCCTCATCTCCCCCCAAACCACTGCCCCACCCCCACTTCTGGGGTCCCCTCCCTACACTGTCTAACTCCACTGCTGGCAGGATCCCTTCCTGTTCCTTTCATTTCCTGCCTCCACTCTGGGCAAAAGCTCTGCACTCTTCCCACACCAGAAGTTGAACCCAGGCCACCTGGGTGAAAACCAGGAATCCTGACCACTAGCCCATAGGGGACTATTGTTGCATCTGACGAAGTGGGTATTCACCCATGACAGCTCATGCTCCAATACGTCTGTTAGTCTAGAAGGTGCCACCGGATTCTTGGCTGCTATTATTACTACAACTCAGGCCTTGGCTACACTGGAGAGTTACAGTGCAGGTGGTGGCTTTACTTCACTGTAACTTACTCCCTGTCCACACTGGCAAGGCACATACAGCGCTGTATCTCCCTGGCTACAGTGCTGCATGTGCTCCACCTCGACGAGAGGAATAAAGAGAAGAGAGCTGGTGATGCAGCGCTGGGGTGCCAGTGTAAACAGTGCTTAATCTTACTACGCTGTCACTGACCTCCGGAACCTTCCCATAATGCTTTTAAGTAGAGATAACGCTCTTTGTTTTGGTGTGATGCCTCTGTTTGCTTTGATGTGAGCTCAAGGCTCCCGGAGCTGCTCTTCTAAAAACCAAACACAGTTACTGTTTGCAGTGAATGAGCAGAGGCAGGGGGATCCCTTTGGAACACCCACAGCTGGTGTTTGCTTGAGGAGAGAAGCAGCCGGGTGGGCACGGGGGAGGGGGGGGTCTGTTTTGGATCAGTGGCTTATCTGGTCTGTGAGGAAAAGAACAAAGGTGGCTATTTGCATTTAGTGAATGAGAGAGGGGTGGGGGAGGAGGCTTGAACTTGCCAGGCAGGGAGCTGACACAGTGTCAGCTCCAAAAATCCACTCGCTCTGTCTCCCCCACGCTCCGTGTCACACTCCACCCCACCCTCCTCTTTTGAAAAGCACACTGCAGCCACTTGAATGCTGGGATAGCTGCCCAAAATGCACCACTCCCAACAGCGCTGCAAATGTGGCCATGACAGAGTGCTGGTAGCTGTCAGTGTGTCCACACTGCAGCGCTTTCCCTAAACAGCTGTTGGAAGACAGCTTTAACTCCCAGCGCTGGACAGCTGCAAGTGTAGCCAAACCCTCTCTAAGCCGACCCCTTATGAGAACAGCAGGGACTAGCATGACTAGATGTCCCGATTTTTGGGTCTTTTTCTTATATAGGTGCCTATTAACCCCACCCCCATCCCAATTTTTCACATTTGCTGTCGGATCACCCTAGCAGGGGTTGCACACAGGGCTGCATTAACCTTCAGGTGCTGAGGTTTCCCTCTCTCCATTCCCAGAGTCTGTGATCAGGAAACAGACATCAGGGCTCCCAGGTGCTGCACAGACCATGACTGAGATCAGACCCCATATTATGCAAGGTGCTGTACAAACTCTGGGCAACACTGAGACACCCAGGAGGTTCCCCTCAATTTCCCTGAGCCTCTGCTGCCCAACTTCTTCTGAATCCTTCTGGCTCACCCCCCCCCACAAAAAAAAAACCCACCTTTCCAAACAGTCCTTCTTTCCTTGCCCCCTGATTCTGGTTTCACACCCTGGGACCATCTCCTCTCTTTGTCTCTCCCCCTCCAGATGAAGCAGAGATGGAGGCAACTTCAGCCACTGGAGTCAGCCTCAGCGAGCACTGCAGCCGCCCCGGGGGAGGGGGGGTGTTTGCAGACACAGGAAGGGAGCAGGGGGTGCTGGGAAGAAGGCGGCAGGAGAAGAAAGCTCAGAGATCCAACATGGGGAAATTCCAGGGGGCGGGGCTCTGACACATCCCAGGTGCAGGCAGCTCCTGGGGGCGGGGCTCTGGCTCAGCTCGGGGACAGAGCAGCTCCTCCGGGCGGGGCTCCAGCACAGAGCAAGGGCGGGGCAGCTCCTGGGGGGGGGCTCTGGCACAGCCCATGGGCAGGGCAGCTCCTGGGGGTGGGGCTCTGGCACATTGTGACGCGGAGCCCGGGTTGAAAAGCTGCCAGCCCCGCTGGGATCCAGGTGGGGACAGAGACTGGGGCCCGGGGGTTCCCCTTGGTGTGGCTGGCGGGGGCGGGAGGGGAGAAGCCGGAGCTGCAGGCGGGGGAAGAGCGGTGGGACATTGTGACCCGGAGCCCCCGGGGAATGAGAGGCGCTGGGGGGCAGGAAAGTGACTCTACCCCAGGGAGCCTGGGAGAAGCCTTGAAGGCGCCTCGGCCCCAGTGGAGCTGCAGGAGGATCCCCCCGCCCGCCCCGCTGGAATGGGGGGGCCGGGGCCCGGCCGTCGTGTGGGGGGGAGGGGCGGACCCCGGGCCCGGCGGGGGGGGGGCGGTGTATTAAATCCCTCCCCATAGCAATGTGCTACTCCCGGGCACTGCGCATGCCCAGTAACAGCCGCTGAAGCCGCTGCCCTTCCCCCTGCCCGGACCAGCCGTAACGTTCCGCCGGGCGCTGGGGGCGGGGCTGGAGCGGGGCGGGGAAGTAACAGGGAGCGTGGGAGGGGCGGGCGCAGAGCAGGAAATTGATGGGTGGGGGGGGTCAGGCAGCTGGAGGCAGGGTTCGTGGGGGGCTAAAGGGCACAATCCGGGCTGGGGGGAGGAGCAGGAGTTGAGCTCAGGGGGAGGCGCTGGCAGAGCCCCCCCCTTTGGTGTGAGGGCGGAGGTGTCGAGTGGGGAGGAGAAGCCGGAGTTGCAGAGGGGGGAGGTCACTGGGGTGGGGGGGTAGATCTGTCTCTGTGCAGCCAGGACATTCCCGGGGTGGGAGGGAGGTGAGTTAACTGGATCCTGTCCCTGTTTTTGCCACTTCCTCCCACACACACATTCTCTCAAGATTTCCCCTTTTCTCTCTCATTATCACACGTGGCTATAAAATCCAGGGAGATTCTCCTCCCCCCCCCCAATGATAAGCTCTCTAATTGCCTCTGATTTTCCCTTTTCTCTCCATACTACTCAAATGTCAATTTAAAATCTCTCCGATGGGGGGTGGATTTTCCCACCCATTTTATCTGCAGCGATTTGTCCTTGTTTCGGTGGGAAATTGTTGCCCTGGGTCATTCCCCAGAACATGGCTCCCACTGGAGTGGGATGGGATGAGGTTCCCGTTCTCTGCCAGGGCAGGGAAGGGAAGGGAGGAGCACATCCCCCATGGAGATTGCCCAGACCCCATTTCCCAATTCCCCTGCGGCCCCCTTCCATTGTCCATGGAGCCTTCCAGCTCCCCCCCCCCCGCCCTTAAATCAGCTCCTTAAAGGACTCTGAGCTGGTCACGTGAATGGTTGCCCCGTGGCCGGGGGGGACCATCACATTCTGTTTATGTATTGGACAGTCATATAAAATCCAGTCCAACAGTCCCCCTTTTCCACTAGTTATTTAATAGCAACATCAAATCCCCTCCGATCTTGGTGGTTTTCTCTCGTGTTATCAAATGTCGTTTGTGACAGGGTTCTCTCTGCGTGTCTCAAAGATTGATATAAAATACCCCAAACATTTACCCCACTTCTCTCTCGTTGTTTTATTTCTAATTGAATATGATGGGTTGTTTACCAATGTGCTAAGATGCAGCCGCCTCTGGGGTGGATCCATGGTGGCCATTATTTGCTAGTGACAGCCCGTGGATCTTTCTTGCCCTCCAGGCCTTCCATTCTCCTGTTAAAGAAGCACTCCCCAGGCTCCCTCTGCCTGTGTGACTGGCCAGCAGGAGGTGGTGTTAACTTTCTAGCCACTTCTCACACTCTGTGAGGTAACACTTGCAGGAGCAGGGAAGGTGTCTGTGTGGGGAGGTTGCAGCTGAAGGGGCATTGTGGTAGGGGGAGGCCTCTGGGTGGCTGGGCAGGGGGTACCCTAGTCAGGTTGGTGGGTTGTGGAGGTTTGGGGTTTTCTGGGGTGGTGGTTCTGATGTGCCCATCCCTGAGGCTATGGGTCCTGGAGGTGGGTATCGCTGGGGGCCTGGTGGCTGCAGAACAGTGGGGGTGGGTGTCTCTTGGGGAGGCGGGACAGAGGGTTAGAGGGAGCCTGGTTCTGTGCCAGGGGCTCTGTCTGTGCTTCCCCCGCTGGTTCCTGGTTTTGTTGCCATGCCCAGTGCACAGAGCTGGGGGAGGGGATCCCTGGCACTAGGTGAGGGCATGCCAGGGAAGCAGAGTGATGGGTCGCACTGTAAAGCATCAGGGGGTCACACTGGGCAGAGGAGGGGGTCCCAGGCAAATGTCAGGGTAGATCGTTCTGGAGGGTGGGGAAGTTCCTAGGCAGGCAGTGAGGGACTGAGTTCCCAGTGGGGGGGGGTGGGTCCCTTGAGGGGGTCCCTGGCTGCTGGGGGCTCTTGGTGGGGGGAACCCTTTGGGATTCCCAACCTGGCAATCATGGTGTGGTGGGGGTTCTCTGGCTGGCGGGGCTTTGAGGGGTTTCTGGGGTCCCTGGCCAGGGACTCTGGGGGCTGCGTCCCAGGGAATATCTGATGGGATCCTGGCTGGGGGGTGTCTGGGGCCCCTGGCTGGGGGGTCTGGGCTCTGGGTACTAGGGGGTGTCTGGGGGCTGCTGCTAACCATGATCCTTCTCTCTGCTCAACTTGTACCAGAGTCCTGGCTCCTAGTCACCAGGTCACAGGGTCCATTCCCCAGTCACGTGCCCTGTCACTGTGATAACTTTCTGTCCACTTAGCAAACACTGTTAGTGTGAATTCACAGAATTTACTTTTCTCCTCTTTTGAAAACTGCAGGAACTTTCGGTTCCGTTTGAAAAATTTTTGCCCCCAGTCCTTGTCCTAGATCTGCGTGGGTGAGATAGGTGGGAAGGGAGTCAGCACTGCCACACGATGGTCTTTTCCACAGCGTTCTGAACTCATTCTTTCTGAAATCCGGTGTCATTGAGACCGTTGTTAATCCAGAGTCACTGTATGGAAAGACAAGGAGTGATTCCAGATGGACAGTGGGTCAAATGAGATCAGCCATTCTCCCTGTGAGGAGGGGCTCCCATTAGCTGCTCTCCCCAGAGAGCTAAAGGAGGGAAGCTGCTCATACACTCCGTCCCTCTCTGCTCAGGATATTGGGGTTCAGCTTCCTGGGTCAGATGCTGCAGCCTCCATTGTGATCTGGGAGACCAGGCTTGGCAGCTGCTGCTCCCCCCGTGGGGCTCTGTGCTGGGAAGTGACCTTAATTAAAGCTTCTTCTCTGCCCGGCCCAGGGGATGACTTTCTGCAGCTGGTCCTAGCCCCCTAGGGCAGTCCTGGGCCCTGTTACTACTAAATTCTGAGCCAGAGTCTCCAGGTAACTGAAAGACCTCAGGGAATGTCCTAGGGTCTGGCAAGAAAGTGACTCTGCACAAACAACACCACCTCATTTCTCCTCCTGTTAGCGGTTGCCAGGAGGAAATCCAGCCATGGGAGAGCAAAGCCCCCAGGAATGGGACTGTCCCAGCCAGAGGGGCAGGGAGAGAGGACAGGGGAAGGAGAGACTGAAAGGAGCAGTGGGAGAAATGAATGTGGGGGAGAGATTTCCAGCTCTCTAGTCCACCCAGACACATGTATTGCTGCATCCTGGGGCAGAACCACTTTCCAGTGAACAAAACAAGGATAAGACAGAGCAAAAGCCAGTTCCTGACTCCATATTCCCCCTGCTGGGGTGTGGCTGCCGTGGGGTCAGTGTCTGAGGGAATCCCCCACAGTGACTCCTTTGGTTCTGCTCTTTTCTAGCCTTTTGCTCAGAGAAGGGGTGAGGGGAGAGAGAAGGGAGGTTAAAAATGTGTCTGTGGACTTAGCCTGGCAGGAGGGGCCAGGTCTAAATTGTAATAAACAGATTGAGCATTTCCCAGCATGACAGAATCTAGGGTGTCTGTCTGCAGGGAAAGGGCCTGGGGGAATTGTGATGTGAAATTAACTAAAACCGGTTCTGAAACGCCCACAACTGCCCTTCTCCCCCAGACAGGCTGCAGAATGTTTTGCTCCAGCTCATCCCAGCCTGGCGTGGGACAGGGAAGAGAAATGGCTGCAGTGGAGTCAGTCCAGGTAGAGATTATCGGGGGGTTGCTGGTGGGTTCCTGCTGGAGGAAAGGGAGAGCAAATACACCAGAGGTGGGAAGGTTTGCAGAGTCTGGTTTGGAGGTTGGAGCGGGGCCGGAAATTCACAGCGTGGGGAAAGGAGGAGGCCAGGGTGTGGCAGACCTGCTGGGAGTTATTTACTAAGTGGCCTAGATTCTAGGAACAGACCTAGGAGGTTTGGAGGTGGAAATGCCCTAATTTGTGAAGAGAGAAAATAACCCACCTACATGGAGCTAGTCAAACTGACCAGACTCCTAGTGCTGGAGCCTGACCTCATTAACCATCAGCTGCTGTGAGATATAAAGGGGACACCCATGAGTCAGGCTTATTGGAGCTGCCTCTCCCTTCATATCCCACTCCTCACAATGAGGAGGGTGTTGGGCATCCTACCAGCGAGCTCTCCCTGGACCCTGCTAGGGGCTCCATCTCCTGTATCAGTCAGTGGCTAGTAGGGGGGGTGATGGATATGCTGGGAGAGATAAGGGGCTCTCTCTTCATCCCCTCACCCTGGCATTGGCTGGATACTCTGAGCGAGGTCGAGGTGGGACTCTCCTGACTATGATCCACCCAGAGCTTCCATTTGATTCACTCTTCTCTGCCACAAATAGTGGGGCTGTGAGTGGGGCAGCAAGTCCTTAGTGTTGGACTCTTACTCTTTCAGGGGCTGGTGACCTTCAAGGAGATGGCTATGTATTTCACCAGGGAAGAGTGGGCTCTGCTGGACCCCACTCAGTGAGCCCTCTACTTGGATGTCATGCAGGAGAACTATGAGACTGTGACCTCGCTGGGTAAGGGTTCCTGTCCCTTCTGTTCTTGGAAGGGGAAATGAAGAGTGAAGGTTCACGCCACCCCTACAATGCCATCTGTACCCTGTCCTGTTTCAGCATCACCCCAATAGGCCAGTGACACACATAATACCACAGACCCTCCTCTGCTGCAGAACACTTTGGGAACAGAGCACAGGAGCCGTATTGCACAGTGTCAAATATCTCCTGTTTGCTCAAGTGAAACTGGGGGTTAGGTCTGGCATAACTGTCCCATACCCCTAATCATTTTTGTTGCCCTTTTCTGAACCTTTTCCAATTCCAATATTTCTATTTTTGAGATGGGGGTAGACATGTGCATGCAGTATTCAAGATGTGGGTGTATCATGGATTTATTTGCTGTTTTTACAAATATGATCTATGAGATATTCTGTCATATCTATCACTTTCTTAATTATTTCCTACATGTTCACTTTTTTTCACTGCTGCTGCACATTGAGTGGATGTTTTCAGAGAACTATCCACAGTGACTCCAAGATCACTCTCTTGAGTGGAAAACAAAT